>NC_045431.1:134752588-134877588 GCF_902635505.1 Sarcophilus harrisii | reverse complement strand
ATTTGGAGTACAACGAATTTCCAGAAGAAGATACCTTGGAAGAATTTCAGAATAGCACATCTCAGTCAGGCAGGGGAACTGTGTCCTCAGCCCAGGCTGTAGGACAGGGAGCCAGGGACAAGAAGCTGGGGTGAGGAACCAGAGGGCTGTGGCATCCACAAACTAGGAAATCTACTGTGAGACTCTTTGACTATGCTGTCCTGATTGCAAGCTGGTGGATTAGCAGATTTGCTGCAAAACATCCAAAAGCAGATAAAAAAGGAAAATTGTAAGTCATTGAGCCCTGGAAGAATGTGGGAACTGGCCACAATTTCCCAACACAGGAAGTCAGTCCTGGGGTACAAACTAAAATGGTTTTCACCCATTTGCCTTAGGAGCAGACCTTAACCCTTAAAAATAAACAAAAAAGGCAAAATGAGCTCTGACCATAGACAGCTTTTATATATAGAGAAGAATAGACATCAAACCCTAAGGTTCCTATATGCAAATCAGCTACAGATGAAGCCAAAAAGGGTGATATAAGCTGGTTCACATTTTATAAGGCTATCTTGGAAGAATTCAAAAAGGCTATTAAAAGAGAGTTAGAAGAAAAATGGAGAAAAAATGAGATCTTTGCAAGAGGGTATGGAAAAGGAAAAATAGAAATTATCCGAAGAAAATTCCTTACAAAATAGATTTCATGAAAATGGAAAAGCATATAATTTCTTACAAAACAATATGAAAGAGAAACCAATTTATTAAAAAGCAGAATTTGGGAAATGGAAAAAAAATGCAATGAACAAAACAACTCATTTAAAAATTCAATTGGCCAAATACAAAAGGAGCTTAAAAAAAGGTAAATGAAAAAAATAATACACTAAAAATTAGAATTGAACAAATGCAAATAAATGACTCAATGAGACTTCAAGAATCAGTCAAACAAAACCCCCAAAAAGGGGAAAAAAATGAAGAAAAATGTGAAATACCTGATTGGAAAAACAACTGACTGGGAAAATACATCTAGGAGAGATAATCTATGGATAATTGGACTTCTTGAAAACCATGACTAAAAAAAAAAGCCATAGACATCATCTTTCAGGAAATCATCAAGGAAAATGGCCTTGATATTCTAGAACCAGAAAGTAAAGTAGCTATTGAAAGGATTCACTAATCATCACCTGAAAGAGATCCCAAAATGAAAATTCCAAGGAATAGAATAGCTAAAGTTTAGAATTATCAGGTCAAAGGAAAAATATTGCAAGCAGACAGAAAGAAACAATTCAAATATTGAGGAGTCAGAAGTAGTATTAATCAGGGCATATCAGCTTCCACCTTAAAGGACTAAAAGGTCTGGAATCTGGTATTCCGAAAGGCAAAGAAACTTGGATTGCAACCAAGAATTAACTATCTGGCTAAATTTAGCATTATCTTTCATGAAAGAAAATGGACATTCAATGATACAGGTGAATTTCATTTATTTCTAATGAAAAGACCAGAACTGAACAAAAAAATTGATCTCCAATACAGAACTCAACAGAAGCACACAAAGGTAAAAAGGAAAGAACTCTTGAGGACTATATCTCTGTTATTGGTATACTTAGAGAGTGTGGATATTATTAGATTTTATTGTGATAATAGGAAAAAGAAACTAGAGGTGGAAAAGGGATTGTACCAGAAAAAGAGGGAAATGGAGGTAAAATAAGAGAAATTACAGCTCATGAAGAGGCAGAAAGAGCTATTATAATTGAGAGAAAGAAGGGAGGGTGTGAATCTCACTCTCATCAGATTTGGGTCAAAGAGAGAAAATTACAAATACTTGGTTTCAAAGAGAAATTTCTCACACATATAGGGAAGTGGAAGAAGAAAGGAGAAAAGAAAGGAGGAAGCTAATAGAAGGAAAAGCAGAAGTAGTGGAAAGATAAAAGAAAAGGGGAGGAACTGTAAAGGGGAAAGGCTGTTTGAGGGAGGTGCTGTTCAGAAGCAAAATAGTGGAAAGGAGGAAATGGTGAAAAAAGGAAAAGAAAAGCATAACTTGATGTAAATAAATTGCAGGAAATACAGAATTAGTTATTTTAATTGTGAATGTGAATGGGATGAACTCTGCCATAAAACGGAAGTGGATAACAGACTGGATTAAAAGCCAGAATCATACAATATGTTGTTTACAAGAAACACATTTAAAGCAGAATGATACATATGAAGTAAAGATAAAAGCATGGAGCAGAATCTATTATACTTCAGGTGAAATAAAAAAAAAGAAAAGCAGGGGTAGCAATCCTGATTTCAGATCAATCAAAAGCAAAAATAAATCTCATTAAAAGAGATAAGGAAAGAAATTATGTCTTGCAAAAGGGTACCATAGATAATGAAGTAATATCAATATTGAAAATCTATGCACCAAGTAGTATAGCATACACATTCCAAATTAAGAAAGCTGCAGGAAGAATTAGACAGCAAATTTATATTGGTGGGGGATATCAACCTTGCTCACTCAGAATTAGATAAATCTTACCAAAAAAAAAAAAAAAAAAAGAAAGAAAAAGAAAAGAAAAAGCAAAGGAGGTAAATAGAATTTTAGAAGAGTTTGATATGACAGATTTTTGGAGAAAAATTTAATGGAGGCAGAAAGGATTATACTTTTTTCTCAGCAGTTCATGGAAACTATATAAAAATTGAGCATGAATTAGAGTCAGGGGTCCTCAAACTATGGCCACGGGCCAGATGTGGCAGCTGAGGATGATTATCCCCCTCACCCAGGGCTATGAAGTTTCATTATTTAAAGGCCCACAAAACAAAGATTTTGTTTTTACTATAGTCTGGCCCTCCAACAGTCTGAGGGACAGTGAACTGGCCCCCTATTTAAAAAGTTTGAGGACCCCTGAATTAGACCATAAAAACCTCAAAATCAAATGCAAAAAGGCAGAAATAGTAAATGCATTTTTTTCAAATTGTGATTCAATAAAAATCACATGCAATAAAAGGACTGGGGAAAATAAACTGAAGAGAGCCACAGATAGTGAGGGAATACTGGGTGAGGTATAAGACCCTTCAGCCCAGAGGCAAGCTGTTGACAATGTCTGATTTAGCTCCCTATCTCCCCTCAGGATTCAGCCTTTCTGAGAAGTCATCAGGCAGTGACAACCTGTGTTATAGTTGAAGCAGAGTGATACCTAATGACAAAGAGTCATCTACATACAACAGCAAGTTGTTTATGTGATCATTCATGCACAGTATATAGTTAGCTAGTTAGCTCATGCACAGTGTTGCTATAGTTATATAAAGATATTAGGTTATATAAGGCTTGATAGAATTTAAAATAAACAAACTCCATATTTGACCATCCAGGTGAGTCATGCCTCATCATTCCTCTTCTAAGACCAAGGACTTGGCTAATATTGAGATTCTCCAGAGAGCTAGTCCTAACACAGAAATAGACAAAAAATTAATTGGAAATTAAATAATCTACTACTAAAGAATCAATAGGTGAAAGAACAAATTATAAACACAATCAATAACTTCATCCAAAAGAATAACAATGATGATGTAACATACTAAAATTTACGGGATATATACAAAGTGGTTATTAGGGAAAATTTTATATCTCTAGATGCTTACTTGCAAAAATTAGAGAAAGAGAAGATCAATTGTCCTTAAGATTTAAAAAAGCTTATTTATAAGATAATGATATATTCACCACGATAATATACCACAACAAAATGGGATTTATACCAGGATTGCAGCACTGATTCAATATTAGGAAAACTATTACCATAATTGACCACATCAGTAACCAAACTATCAAAAACCATATGATTATCTCAATAGATGCAGACAAGGCATTTAATAAAATCCAACATCCATTCTTATTAAAAAAAAAACACTAGAGAACTTATAGGAATAAATGGACTTTTCTTTGAAAAGAGCAGTAGCATCTATTTAAAACCATCAGCAAGCATCATATGTAATGAGGACAAATAAAAACATTTCCAATAGAATTGGAAGTGAAACAAGGTTGCCCACTATTATCATCAATATGCAATAGAAATGTTAGCTTTAGCAATGAGAAAAGAAAAAGAGATTAAAACAATTAGAGTAGGTCATGAGGAAACCAAATTATCACTCTTTGCAGATGATATGATGGTATACTTAGGGTACCCTAGAGAATCAAATAAAAATTATTAGAAAAAATTCACAACTTTAGCAAATTTGTGTAACAGAAAATAAATCCACATACATTATCAGCATTTTTATATATTACCAACAAAGTTCAGCAGCAAGAGATACAAAAAGAAATTCCATTCAAAATAATTGTTGATAATATAAAATATTTGGGAATCTATCTGCTAAGGGAAAAGGAACTATATGAACACAAACAAAACATTTTTTTTTTACAAATAATGTCAGATTTAATCAGTTGGGAAAATATCAAGTGCTTATGTGTAGGCCAAGCAAATATAATAAAAATGACAATTCTACCTAAATTTAATCCACTTATTTAGTGCCACACCATCCAACTTCCTAAGAAATTATTTTACAGATCTAGAAAAATAATAACAAATTTCATGGAAGAATAAAAGGTAAAGAATTTTAAGGGAATTAATGAAAAAAATGCTATTGAAGGTATTCTAGATGTGCCAGATCTAAAATTATATTCTAAAGCAGCAGTCATCAAAACTATTTGGTACTGGCTAAGAAAAAGAATAGCTTATCTGCGGAATAGGTTAGGATCACAGGATAAAATATTCAGTAACTATAACAATCTAGTGTGTGACAAATCCAGAGATCCCAGCTTTTGGGAAAATAACTCACTATTTAACAAAAACTGCTGAAAAATTGGAAACTAGTATGGAAGAAATTAGGGCTTATCCCACATTTAGCACCACTTACCAAGATAAGATCTTAATGGTTTCATTATTTAGATATAAAGAATGATATTATAAGCAAATTAGAAGAACATAGGATAATTTACCTCTCAGCTCTTTGGAAAAGGAAGGAATTTCTGTCCAAAGAAGAACTGGAACTCATAACTGAACACCAGATAGATAATTTTGATTATATTAAGTTAAAAAGTTTTTGTACAAACAAAACTAATGTAGACAAGATCGGAAGGGAAGATATAAATTGGGAAATCATTTTTTTTTTACATTTAAGGGTTCTAATAAACGTCTCATATCTAAAATATATGGAGCTGACTCAAATTCATAATATTTCAAGCCATTCTCTATTTGATTGTCATAGGATATGAACAGACAATTTACAGATGAAGAAATTAAAACAATTTCTAATCATATGAGAAGATGCTCTAAATCACTATTGATGAGAGAAATACAAATTAAGACAACTCTGACATACCACTAAACACTTCTCAGATTAGCTAAGATGATAGGAGAAGATAATAACAAATATTGGAGAGGATGTGAGAAAACTAGAACACTAATACGTTGTTGGCAATCTGGAACAAATCCAGACATTTGGGAGAGCAATTATCAACTACATTCAAAATGTTATCAAACTGTGAATATCCTTTAATCCAGCAGTGTTTCTATTGTGCTTATATCTCAAAGAGATATTAAAGGAAAGGGACCCACATGTACAAAAATGTTTGTGGCAGTACTTTTTGTAGTGACAAGAAACTGAAACTGAGTGGATACCCATCCACTGGAGAATGGATGAATAGCTTACGTTATATGAATATTATGGAATATTATTGTTCCATAAGAAATGATGAGGAAGATGATTTTAGACAGGCCTGAAGAGAATTACATCAATGGATGCCAAGTGAAATAAGCAGAACCAGGAGATCACTGTAAACAGCAACATCAATATTATATGATGATCAATTCTGATGAATGTGACTCTTTCCAACAAAGAGATGACTGATGCCAATTTCAATGATCTTATGAGGAAGAGAGCCATCTACACCTAGAGGAAGGTCTGTGAGAACTGAATGTGGATCCCAATATAACATTCTCACTCTTTTTGTTGTTGTTCACTTGCATTTTGTTATTACTCATTTACTTTCTTTTTTGATCTGATTTCTCTTGTGCAGAAAGAGAATAGTATAAATATGTTTATACACATTGAATTTAACATATATTTTAACATGTCTAACATAATTGGATTCCTTGCCATCTATCTTGGGATAAGAAGGAGAAAATCTGAAAACCAAGGCTAGGCAAGGTTCAATGTTGTGAATTAAATAAACAAACAAATAAATAAATAGATAGATAAATGAATGAATGAATAAATAAATAGATAAATAAATGAATAGATTTGTCCAAAAATACAGTACATTGGCTCATGGGTGTCCCATTACTAGTGGTCTTCAGGCAAAACTGGATGACCTTTTGTTAGATATATTATAGAAGTGTTTCCATGGAGGTTGATCACGAAAGTATCTCAGGTCCCTTCACACTGTGACACAATATCATTATGCCTTAATAAGAGGATATGGTTCTTTTCTGGGGAAGAAGTACAGGACATAATATAGAGGTACTAAAGTTATTGTCTACCTGAGGCTGGAGACTAATGACTTCTTGATAACATGAGAATGAGCACACTATATCTCACCCCTAATTATGTGTGAAGGTAGCTGGAAGACGGAATTCACTCTGAGGCCAGTTAAAAAACTCATTATCCTCAAGATATTATGAATTTAACTTTCCCCCTTTGTATTAAAGAATCTTCCTGCTTGTTTTCAATGACTGTTTCAGGAGATGCTGAATGACTTAAAACATTATGCTGTGGTCTGTCTCAAATGTATTTGTGGGAGATTTTGTGGCATTTTTGTGGATAGAGTACAAACTTGGAGTCAGAAAAGCCATACTTGAAGTTGAGCCTCTGATATAGTCTGTGGAATCATGGAACTATTAAGTTATAAGAAAATGGCAAATGATAATAGCTGATATTTACATAGTGTCTATTACATGCCAGCCATTGTGTTAAATGTTTTTCAATTACTATCTCATTTGATCCTCATGATAACCACAGGGTGTAGGTTAATAGTAGATACTACTATTATTCACATTTTACAGATTAGAAAACTGAGGCAAAGAAATAAAATGATTTGTCCTGGGTCACACAGTTAGTCAGTGTTTGAGACTAGACTTGAATTCAGATTTTTCTTATTCGAGGCCCAATGTTCTAGATGTCTCAATCTATATGAGCCACAAAAGTTTACATATTGGGGCTCTCCCAATGTAAAAATGTCATAGGTCCAAACAAATAAAAAGCAATATTATTCGTAGTCCAAAAATGGAGTCACATATAGACGTTTTATGCATGTCTATAAAGTAATTAAGGAAACAAAGTTGACTATAAAAGAATCAGTTGAATGGGGAAATTAAATGAGAAAAAATCTGAGTCAATTAAATTAAGCACTGATTATATGCAAGGCAGATAAGCTGAAAAATTATCCTTGAAGTTATAGGTTGGCTCTAATTAAAGCAGTTTCCTGGAAAATTATGCTTTATATTAGAATGAAATGAGACACTCATGTGTCATTGAGAAATAACAAAAGTAGGTTTATTTATCCATTTCCAAAGAATGATATTGCACAAGGATAGGAAATGGAGATACCTTGAATTGATGAAGCTGAACTAAGCTCCCTTGCTTTGGTTGTCCATCATAAAATTCTTGGAAATTCTTTTGGCCATTTTACACAAGAGGAATGATGTAAAATGATAGATGAAGTAAGTTACAGATAGTGAAGGGTCTTAGGTGGCAAGCTAAGGGGAATAGGGAGCAAATAGGTAAACACATTGCTACCATACTCATTGATATAAGCTGATATGAAAAAACAGAACCAAAAGGTCAAGCCAATTTTCATAGTTCCATATCATCGACCATTACTTCTACCCAAAAGAGGCTTATTAAATCTTACTTCTTATCCTTCATAATTTCCATAGCACTAATTCTACTAATCATATAATTAAAGACCTCAAATAACTTCCAAAACTACTAAAATAGTAATAAATAAAATCCAACCCAACAATACCATTGCTCAACCCCCACAACCATACAATAAAGATATCCCATTTCAATCCTGACCCACACAATAACTATCTAATGAATCAAACAACTCAATAGCCATAACAACCTCTGATTATTTGTGAACAAGGTATATGTTTTTGATTGCATCAGCCTGTGCTTTAGGATTGTCGATTTGACAATTGTGTGAAAGAAGAATAAGAGAAGAGAGAGGTTGGATACAAGGAGACAAATTAATATTTTAGTGCAATAGTTCAATTTAAGGTGATGAAGTAGGGTGACAATTAAGGAAGTAGAGAGAAGAGGATGGATACAAGAAAAGTCAGTAAATTTTACAATCATTTATTAAGCATTTTCTATATGCCAGAAATGAGGCTAACTGCTAGAGGAAAGCAAAATGACAATACTTGCTTTCAATAAACTAAAATGTTATGTGAGAAATAACATTTAAATAGCTATGTAATTTCAAAGGTAAGAGATTGAGTAAGACAAAATGTGTGCTACTAATAATTTAACAATCTCCTTTCTGAATAAAAAGGAAAATACATATGCATATACAAGAGTCTTGATCTGTATTTTTAAACATTTTTACATAACTTTGTTTTCTTGGCAAACAGCAAAATAATAAATCAAATCATGATTTATAATATTTGGCAATTTCCAAGACATAACTGTTTTCACTGAAAATGGGACAATTAGCTCTCTGAAGGATTTCAAGAAGATCTTCTTGGAGGAGGTGAAGTTTGAGTAGAATTGTGAAAGAATCCAGGGAATCTAAGAGGCAGAGGTGAGAAGGTAGAGTTATGAAATGGAATGATGTGCATTAAAAATAGCAAGCCAGTCTACAATATAGCAAGTTTATATGTATTGTAAAGTTTGGAAGCACTGAAAGATAGGAAAGACTTAGGCTATGAAAAGTTTTAGATACCAGGCAGATGTCATTATATTTGATCCTATAACCACTGGAGTTGATTTTGAAAAGAAAAGTATATAATAAAATGCTGATCAGATCAGTATTTTACAAAGTGCTGATCAGACCAGTACATTATAAAACTAATATTGATGGCTAAGTCTAGGATGGATTACAGTTTTGTGATTTGATTTATCTAATTCTGAGAGTGCAAAATTGTTTATTATATTATATTTTATTATATTTTATATATATTTTATTTATAGTTTTATTATAGTTTATTATAGTTATTATAGTTTTGCTGTCTATTTTTTTTCACAACTCTCTTAACTTCTCCTTTAGGAACTTAGATGCTATACCACTTGGTGCATATATGTTTAATATTGATATTGCTTCATTGCCTATAATACCGTACCCTTTAGCAAGATATAGTTTCCTTCCTTATCTCTTTTAATTAGATCAATTTTTGATTTTGCTTGATCTGAGATAAGGATGGCTACCCCTGTTTTTTGACTTCACCTGAAGCATAATAGATTCTGCTCCAGCCTTTTACCTTTACTTTGTATCTCCCTGTTTTATTTTATTTTATTTTATTTTAATAGCCTTTTATTTACAGGATATATGCATGGGTAACTTTACAGCATTAACAATTGCCAAACCTCTTGTTCCAATTTTTCACCTCTTACCCCCCCACCCCCTCCTCTAGATGGCAGGATGACCAGTAGATGTTAAATATATTAAAATATAAATTAGATTCACAATAAGTATACATGACCAAAACGTTATTTTGCTGTACAAAAAGAATCAGACTCTGAAATATTGTACAATTAGCTTGTGAAGGAAATCAAAAATGCAGGTGTGCATAAATATAGGGATTGGGAATTCAATGTAATGGTTTTTAGTCATCTCCCAGAGTTCTTTTTCTGGGCACAGCTAGTTCAGTTCATTACTGCTCCATTAGAAATGATTTGGTTGATCTCGTTGCTGAGGATGGCCAGGTCCATCAGAACTGGTCATCATATAGTATTGTTGTTGAAGTATATAATGATCTCCTGGTCCTGCTCAATTGCCTCAGCATCAGTTCATTGTCTCTCCAGGCCTTTCTGAAATTATCCTGTTGGTCATTTCTTACAGAACAGTAATATTCCATAATATTCATATACCACAATTTATTCAGCCATTCTCCAACTGATGGACATCCATTCAGTTTCCAGTTTTTAGCCACTACAAAAAGGGCTGCCACAAACATTCATGCAATCAGGTCCCTTTCCTTCTTTATAATCTCTTTGGGATATAATCCCAGTAGTAACTGGGGTCAAAGGGTATCACAGGTTTGATAACTTTTGAGCATAGTTCAAACTACTCTCAAAATGGTTGGATTCATTCATAGCTCCACCAACAATGCATCAATGTCCCAGTTTTCCCACCCCTCCAACAATCATCATTATTTTTCCTGTCATCTTAGCCAATCTGACAGTGTAGTGGTATCTTAGAGTGTCTTAATTTGCATTTCTCTGATTAATAATGACTTGGAGCATCTTTTCATATGACTAGAAATAGTTTCAATTTCTTCATCTGAGTTGTCTGTTCATATCCTTTGACCATTTTCAATTGGAGAATGGCTTGATTTTTATAAATTAGAGTTAATTCTCTATATATTTTGGAAATGAGGCCTTTATCAGAACCTTGACTGTAAAAATATTTTCCAGTTGATTGCTTCCCTTCTAATCTTGTCTGCATTAGTTTTGTTTTACAAAAACTTTTCAGTTTGTATAATCAAATTTTCTATTGTGATCAGTAATGATCTCTAGTTCTTCTTTGTTCATAAAGACCTTCCCCTTCCACAGGTCTGAAGGTAAACTATCCTGTGTTCCTCTAATTTATTAATAATTTCATTCTTTATGCCTAGGTCATGAACCATTTTGACCTTATCTTGGTGTACGGCGTTAAGTATGGATCAATGCCTAGTTTCTGCCATATTAGTTTCCAATTTTTCCCAGCAATTTTTATAAACAGTAAGTTCTTATCCCAAAAGCTGGGATCTTTGGGTTTTCAAAGGAACTAGGTTGCTATATTTGTTGACTGTTTAATCCCTGAACCTAATCTATTCCACTGATCAACTAATCTGTTCCTTAGCCAATACCAAATAGTTTTGGTAACTGCTGCTCTATAATATAATTTTAGATTTGGTACAGCTAAAGCCACCTTCATTTGATTTTTTTTCATTAATTCCCTTGAAATTCTTGACCTTCTGTTTTTCCATATGAACTTTGTTATTTTTCTAGGTCATTAAAATAGTTTTTTGGGAGTCTGATTGGTATAGCGCTAAATAAATAGATTAGTTTAGGTAATATTGTCATCTTTATTATATTTGCTCGCCCTATCCAAGAGCATTTAATATTTTTCCAGTTGGTTAGATCAGACTTAATTTGTGTGAAAAGTGGTCTGTAATTTTGCTCATAAAGTTTCTGATTTTCCCTTGGCAGATAGATTCCTAAATATTTTATATTATCAGTAGTTACTTTAAATGGAATTTCTCTTTGTAACTCTGACTGTTGGATTTTGTTAGTGATATATAAGATGCTGATGACTTATGTGGGTTTATTTATAACAAACTTTGCTAAAGTTGTGGAATTTCTAATAACTTTTACAGAATCTCTGAATTCTAAGTATACCATCATGTCGTCGGCAAGGAGTGATAATTTGGTTTCCTCATTGCCTATTCTTATTCCTTTAATCTCTTTCTTAGCTCTTATTGCTAAACCTAGCATTTCTAATACAATATTAAATAGTAACGGTAATAGTGGGCAACCTTGTTTCACTCCAGATCTTATCGGGAATGGTTGCAGTTTGTCTCCATTACATATGATGCTTACTGATGGTTTTAAATAGATGCTGCTGATTATTTTAAGGAAAATCCATTTATTCCTATACTCTCAAGTGTTTTAATAGGAATGGATTTGGATTTTATCAAATGCTTTTTATGCATCTTTGAGATGATCATATGGTTTTTTTAATTTGGTTTTACATGGAATTATATTGATGTTTTCCTAATATTAACCAGCCTATTCTGTATAAAATTACTTGATCATAGTGTATTATCTTGGAATGATTTTCATAGTCTTTTGCTAATATCTTATTTAAGATTTTAATCAATATTCATTAGGAGGATTGGTCTATAATTTTCTTTCTCTGTTTTCAGCCTACCTGGTTTAGGTATCAGTACCATGTCTGTGTTATAGGAAGAATTTGGTGGACTCCTCCATTCCCTATTTTTATCAAATAATTTTATATAGCATTGGGGAATTGTTCTTTAAATGTTTGGTAAAATTCATATGTAAATCCATCGTCCTGGGATTTTTCTTAGGAGTTGTTTAATTGCCTGTTCTATTTCTTTTTCTGAAATGGACTATTCAAACAATTACTTCCTCCCTCTGTTAGTCTGGGAAGTCTATATTTTTGGAGGTAGTCATCCATTTCACTTAGGTTATCAAATTTATTAGCATAAGTTGAGCAAAATAACTCCTTATTATTTCTCTAATTTCCTCTTCATTGGTGGAAAGTTCTCCCTTTCATTTAAGACTACTAATTTCATTTTCCTCTCTCCTTTTCTAATCAGATTTACCAAAGGCTTATCTATTTTATTGGCTTTTTCATAGAACCAACTCTTAGTTTTATTAATTAGTTCAATAGTTTTTTTACTTTCAATATTTTTAATTTCTCCTTTTAATTTTGGAATTTCCAATTTGGTTTTTTTAGTTGCAAGCCCAATTCATTAATCTTTTCTTTCTCTGTTTTATTCAAGTAAGCCTCTAAGGATATAAAATTCCCTCTTATTACCGCTTTGGCTGCATCCCACAAATTTTGGTATGATGTCTCATCATTGTCATTATCTTTAGTGAAATTTAATTGTATCTATAATTTGCTGCTTCACAATCATTCTTTAAGATGAGTTGTTTAGTTTCAATTCTTTTTGGTCTATTTCCCCCTAACTTTTTGTTGAATGTAGTTTTATTGCATCATGATCTGAAAAGAAAGCATTTACTATTTCTGCTTTCTTGCATTTAATTTTGAGGTCTTTATGTCCTAATATATGGTCAATTTTTGAATGAACTGCTGAGAAGAAAATATATTCCTTTCTACTTCCATTCAATTTTCTCCAAAGATCCAACATACCTAATTTTTCTAATATTCTATTTACTTCTTTAATTTCTTTCTAATTTGTTTTGTGGTTTGATTTGTCTAATTCTGAGAGTGCAAGGTTGAGATCTTCTACTATTACAGTTTTGTTGTCTTTTCTTCTTGCAACTCTCTTAACTTCTCCTTTAGGAAGTTGGATGCCATACCACTTGGTGCATATATGTTTAATATTGATATTGCTTCATTGTTTATCTACCCTTTAGCAGGATGTGTTTCCTTCCTTATCTCTTTAATTAGATCAATTTTACTTTGCTTGATCTGGAAAGGATGGCTACCTACTTTGACTTCACTGAAGCATAATAGATTTTGCCAGCCTTTACCTTTACTCTATGTCTCCCTGCTTTAAATGTGTTTCTTGTAAACAACATGTTGGGTTCTGACTTTTGATCCAGTCTGCTATCTGCCTCCTCTTTTGGGGTTCATCCCATTCACATTTATGGTTAGAATTACAATCTGATTTCCTGCCATCCTAATAACCCCGATTATGCACTTATTCTTGCCTCCCCACCCTTTTCCCCCTTTAAACTTATGTACCCCTCTTGATCACAATGCTTATCCTCTTTATAATCCCTCCCCCCTTTGAGGTCTTTCCCCTTCCTTCCCTTATTACTCTTTTCTTTTCCCTTTCCTCTCCCCGTTTTAATGGGCGAGAGAATTTTCTCTAAAACAAATGTCAATTATTTTTCTTTGAACCAACTCGTTGAGTAAGATTCACACAATGTTCCTCCCACTCTCTAAGTTCCCTCAGATATGATAAGTTTCCTTTGCCTCTTTGTGGGATGTGGTTTCCCTCTTTTTATCCCTCCTTCCCACCTTATTCTGCCATCATCCTTTTTCCATATCTATTTCTCTTTTTTATGTTATATCAGTACAATCAAATTATACATGTATTCTTTTTGTATATCCACAACAGAAATACAATTCTCAAGAGTTATTTTTACTTTTTCTGCATCTCTTGAGTTCTATGGTTGGAGATCAAATTTTTGTTTAGTTCTGGTTTTCTTCAGAAACAAATGGAATTCATTTGTTTCATTAAATATCCATCTTCTTCCCTGGAAGAAAAATGCTCCAACTTAGCTGGGTAGTTTATTCTTGGCTGTATCCCAAGTTCTTGTGCCTTTCAGAATATCATATTCCAGGCCCTTCTTTCCTTTAATGTAGAGGGCGATCTTGGGTGATCCTTATTGTGGCACCCTCAGTATTTAAATGTTTTTTTTTGCTGCTTGTAAAATTTTTCCTTAATCTGATAGTTCTAAATTTGGCCACAATATTCCTTGGGGTTTTATTTTAGGGTTTCTTTCAGAAGGAGTTCGATGAATTCTTCAATGCCTATTTTACCTTCTGATTCTATTACATCTGGCAGTTCTCTTTGATGATTTCTTGTAAATTATCTAGGCTCTTTTTTTCATCATAGTTTTCGGAAAGTCAATAATCCTCAGATTATCTCTCCTAGATCTATTTCCAAGTCTGTTGTTTTTGCAAGTAGATAATTCATGGTTTTCCAGTTTGTCATTTTTGTTTTGTTGACTGATTCTTGCTGTCTCAATGAATCATTAGTTTCTATTTGTTCAGTTCTAATTTTTAAAAATTATTTCTTCATTACTTTTTTTACTTCTTCTGTATATGTCCAATTGAGTTTTAAATGTATTGTTTTGGTCTGTGGAATTTTTCCATTTCACTAATGTTTTTTAGTGGAATTTTCTTTCAATTCACAGATCCTACTTTCTTGCGAGTTCTTTATTTTTTCCAATTCACCAATTTTATTTCCCCTTCCTGAATTTTGAACTTTTAATTCGTATTTCAGGAAGTTGTTGCTCTCTTGTAAGCTTCTCTTTCCTTTCCCATTTATCTTCTAACTCTCTTTTTGAGACTTTTAATGGTCTCTTCTATGAACATCCATGTAAAGGAGGACAGTCATGCATTTTTGCTGTTTGAGGTCTCTTCAGATTTGCTGACCTGCTCTTTTTCAGCATAGAAGCTGTGGATAGTTCTTTTCATCTTTTTATTCATGTTTTAAAGCCTTTAGCGTATGTCTCCTAGACAGGGGGGTTACCAGCTTCCTCTGCAGAGCAGGGAGAGATCTAAACCGATTTCCGGCTCTGAGGTTTGGGAGTGCTCTGAGTGAGAGTTTTCCCTTCCCCCAACAGGAGGTGGATTCAGCACTGGTGGAGCTATCCAAGTGCCCAGTTGGGCTGTGTGGGTTAGCGATTGCCCTCGGCTAGAGACTAAGGGGTGAGTGTCACTGCCCCAGGCCCGAGTCTCTTGTGGGACTGTGAGTATTAGTAGCTGACCACAGACCGCAGACAGCCGCGAACTCTGCCCCAGTGTCTCTGCCTGATGCATATCGGCCCTGGAAAAGCTCTATGGCCCCAAGCCGAGCTCCCCACTGTGCAGATTGGATGCTAACCCGGGCTGCATCCTCCTGCTGTGCAGGATCACAACTGCCCCAAGGAAAAGCCCCGTACTGCGGGTTGGGGCTGCGAGCTTGTGCTGAGATCTGTGCTTTCACTTTTGGTTTGAGGCTCTCCTCAGAACCTAATTTCTCTCCCAGTCTACGCTGATCTCCCCCCTGGCCCCGGAACCAACCTTTTTTGGCGAGACTGCAGATTTTCTTCGGCTGGTGAGTTGTTCTACTTCTTATCTTTATGAATTGTAGCAGTCAAGACTATTTTTGAGGCTCGATATAATATTGATAAAGAGGGTAAGAGAAGAGCTTAGAAAGTCGCGTGTGTCTTCTCCGCCATCTTGGCTCCGCCCCTGTATCTCCCTGTTTTAAATGTGTTTCTTGTAAACAACATATTGTAGGGTTCTGACTTTTGATCCAGTCTGCTATCTGCCTCAGCTTTATGGGAAAGTTCATCCCATTCACATTTACGGTTAAAATTACTAATTCTGTATTTCCTGCCATCCTAATATCCCCAGATTATGCTTTTCTTTTTTTTTGCCCTCCTTCCCTCCATCCTTTGTATTAAATTTATTGGTCCCACTTGTATCCCACAGCTCTCCCTCTTTAGGATTCCTCTCTCCTCCCTTTGAATCCCTTCCCTTTTCTTGTACCCTTCCCTTATTACTCTTTTTCCTTTTCCCTTTTCCTCTCCCACTTTTTAATGAGGTGAGAGAAGATTCTTTGTAAAACAAATATGTCAATTGCTTCCTCTTTGAGCTAACTCTGATGAGAGTAGGATTCACACAATGTTCCTCCCACTCTCTAAATTCCCTCAGATATGATAGGTTTCCTTTGCCTCATGGTCACATTTAGTTTCCCTCTTTTTATCTCCCCTTTTCCCTTTTTCTGACACTATCCCGTTTCCATTTCTACTTCCCGTTTTTATGTTACATCAGTAAAATTAAGTTATACATGTGGTCTTTAATGTATATCCACAACAGAAATACAGTTCTCAAGAGTTCCTTTGGCCTTTTTCTACTGCTCTTGAGTCCTGTTGTTGGAGATCAATTTTTTTTTTTTTGTTTAAGTCTGTTTTTTTCCTTAGAAACAAATGGAAGTCCTCTGTTTCATTAAATATCCATCTTCTTCCATGGGAAAAAAAATGCTCAGCTTAGCTGAGTAGTTTATTCTTGGCTGCATTCCAAGTTCTTTTGCCTTTCAAAATATCAGATTCCAGGCCCTTTGATCCTTTAATATTGAGGCAACCAAATCTTGAGTGACCCTTATTGTGGCACCTCATCTCAAAAAATCAGTCATTTCTATTTGTTCAGTTCTGATTTTTAGTGAGTTATTTTCTTTGTTAGCTTTAAAAAAAAAGCTATAGAAGAATGTGTGTGTGTGTGTGTGTGTGTGTGTCTGTGTAAAAACTTATTTTTGTATATGTCCAATTGAGTTTTTAAATGTGTTGTTTTGCTCTATGGAATTATTTTTCCATTGCACTATTTTTTTTTAGTGAGTTATTTTCTTTTTTCAATTCACAAATTCTGTTTCCCTGCACTTCTTGGGAGTTTTTTACCTTTTCCAATTCACATTTCAGAAAGTTGTTGCTCTTTTGCATAGCTTCTCTTTCCTTTCCCCATTTTTCTTCTACTTCTCTTTTAAGGTTTTTAATAGTCTCTTCTAGGAGAGCCTTTTCTATTGGGGACCAACAATTGTCTGGAGACTGCTATAAGTCTTTTCAGGGTTGAAAAGCTGCTCTCTTTCTGTATAAAAACTATTGATCGTTCTTTTGATTTTTTTTTACTCAGTTTTAAAGTCTGTAGGATCTGCCTTCAGGGCCAGGAGGTTACCAACTTCCTCTGCAGAGCATTGAAAGGTGTATGGACAGGTAGCTGTACTGCCAGACGGCTACAAAAAGCAGTGAGGTACTGCAGTGCTCTGGGAAAGAGTTCCCCAAATGGAAGTAACTCAGGCCTGCAGGGCCAACCTGGGAAAGGGCCCTGCAAAGAACCCCCACTGTGTGGGATAAGACTACCCTGGGGTTAGAAGCTGTGCAGTGAGAGTTTCACTACCCCAAGCCAAAGCCCGCCCTGGGGCTATGGATATTAGCAGTTGAGCAGTGAATGGATTTGCAGGGACCAGAAGTGTCTCTGCCTGGGGAAGCACAGTCCTGCTGGGGAAGTTCTATTGCCCCAGGCCGAGCCCCCCACTGTGCTGATTAGAGGCTGCCCTGGGCTGTGCCCCCTGCTGTGCAGATTTGTAATTGTACCCGCAAAAGCCCCAACTGCAGGATGTGGCTGCAGGGCTGTGTTGCGGTCTGCCCGAGTCACTTCCGGGTTTGGGTGGTTAAAGCCGGATCTTGTTAGGTTCTGGCATTTTTTAGAGTACCCTCTGTTTTAGGCTTTAATTTCTCTGCCAATTTACTGTTTTGTAATCAAGGCAGAGCAGTTAACCTATAGCAAAGTTGTCTCTATAACTTCTCTAGTCACAGAGATCACCCCTGCCCATGGTCTGCTCAGGATTGCTATTCTCTCACTGCCTGTGCTAGTCTGTTCCCGGCCCCTCAGGACAAACCTTTCCTCACGATCTTCCAGATTATCTTTGGCTGGTAAATTGTAGAGCTTCTAATCTTCATAAATTTTAGCAGTGAAGAGCTATTTTTGAGGCTGAATTTAATAGTTGGTTGTGAGGGGATGAGAGGAGCTTAGAAAGTCTAGTGTGCCTTCTCCGCCATCTTGGCTCTGCCCCCCCTAGGATGGATTACAGTAGAGAGAAATGTAGCAAAACCAAATTTCTAATTTCAAATACCTTTGGGAAAAGATTATTAGACTTATACTCCTTTGATGGCTATGGCTCTTTACATAAAGAGACAGAGATGAGAAGAGAAATGTGAAAATAGAAGCAAGACTTATGATAGAAGCAAGACTTAGATATATAGAATGAATGTGAATAAAATGTTGAGGTTTTCACAAAGGCTGCTAACCTAAGAAACTCAGAATATAGCAGGGTCCTTGATAGTAATAGGAAAGTTAAGAAGAAGGGGAATATGAGGGAGTGGAGATAATGGATTTTGTTTTGAACAAGTTGAGTTTTAAGATGACTTTTCGACATTTAGTTCTAAAGCTGGTGATTCAAGACTGAAGTGCAGAAGAGAGCCTGAGACTTAACATATAGAATGAATGATGTAGAAAGCAAAAACAAAGAGAGATTAAGTAACATCATAATACAACATAACCTAATGCTTTTCTGAACAGCAAATAAGTATCCTGAGAAAGTCAACTGGTAATAGTTTAAGAGCACCCTCATGATTGAGTACTATTCTTCATCTAGATAAAAACTTTAAACCAATAAAGAGAAAGGATTATTTTACTACTAGTTCTCACTTTTAAAAAGTTTCTGTAGATAATAAAAAATATATTTGGGAGTTTACCTGCCAAAGCAAAGTCAAAAATGATATGACCACAACAACAAAATAATTTCCACATAAATAAAATCTAATCCAATATCTTGGAAAAAATATCAAGTGTTCATGGGTAGGCCCAGTGAATATAATAAAAATGATAACAGTACCTAAATCAATCCACTTATTCAATGTCATACCAATCAAACTGCCAAGAAATTATTTTAAAGAGCTAGAAAAAATAATAACTAAGTTCCTCTAGAAGAAAAATGATCAAGAATTTAAAGGGAATTAATGAAAAAGAAATCAAATGAAGGTGGCCTATCTGTATCAGACCTAAAACTATATTGTAAACAGTAGTCATCAAAACCATTTGGTACTGGCTAAGAAATAGATCAATGAGTGGAATAGGTTAGGATCACAGGATAAAATAGTCAATAACTATAGTAATCTAGTGTTTGACAAATCCAAAGATCCCAGCTTTGGGGATAAGAACTCACTATTTAACAAAAACTATTGGGAAAATTGAATATTAGTCGGGAAGAAACTAGGCATTGACTCACACCTAACACTGTTTACCAAGAAATATTTGAAATGGGTTCGTGATTTAGACATAAAGAGTATTATAAGCAAATTAGGAGAACAAAGGATAGATTATCTCTCAAATCTGTAGAGAAGGAAGGAATTTGTGTCCAATTAAAAATTGGAATACATCATTAAATACAAAATATATAATTTTGATTATAGTAAGTTAATTTTTTTATTGTGAAAACAAAACCAATACACACAAGATTACAAGGGAAGCAATAAATTGGGAGGGGAGGATTCCATTCAACGGTTCTAATAAAGGTCTCATTTCTAAAATGTATAGAGAATTGACTCAAATTCATAAGATATCAAGTCATTATCCAATTGAAAAACTGTCCACTCTTTGCCGATGACATGATGGTATACTTAGAGAACCCCAGAGATTCTACTAAAAAGTTATTACAAATAATCCACAACTTTAGCAAAGTTGCTGGTTATAAAATAAACCCACATAAGTCATCAGCATTCTTATATATCACTAACAAAATCCAACAGTCCGAGTTAAAAAAGAGACATTCCATTTAAAGTAACTACTGATAATATAAAATATTTAGGAATCTATCTGCCAAGGGAAAATCAGAAATTTTATGAGCAAAATTACAGACCACTTTTCACACAAATTAAGTCTGATCTAACCAATTGGAAAAATATTAAATGCTCTTGGATAGGGCGAGCAAATATAATTAAGATGACAATATTATCTAAACTAATCTATTTATTTAGCACTATACCAATCAGACTCCCAAAAAACTATTTTAATGACCTAGAAAAAATAACAACAAAATTCATATGGAAAAACAAAAGGTCAAGAATTTCAAGGGAATTAATGAAAAAAAATCAAATGAAGGTGGCTTAGCTGTACCAGATCTAAAATTATATTATAGAGCAGCAGTTACCAAAACTATTTGGTATTGGCTAAGGAATAGATTAGTTGATCAGTGGAATAGATTAGGTTCAAGGGATAAAACAGTCAACAAATATAGCAACCTAGTCTTTTGACAACCCAAAGACCCCAGCTTTTGGGATAAGAACATGCTGTTTGATAAAAATTGCTGGGAAAATTGGAAATAATAGGGAAACTAATTGACCCAAACCCAAAAGTATACCAAGATAAGGTCAAAATGGGTTATGACCAGGGCATAAAGAATGAAATTATTAATAAATTAGAAACAGGATGTTTACCTCCAGACCTGTGGAAGGGGAAGGACTTTTGACCAAAGAGAACTGAGATCAACTGATCACAAAATAGAAAATTTCGATTATACCAAACTGAAAAGTTTTTGTACAAACAAAACTAATGCAGACAAGATTAGAAGGGAAGCAATCAATGGAAAATTTTTACAGTCAAAGGTTCTGATAAAGGCATCATTTCCAAAAATACATAGAGTTAACTCAATTTTAAAAAAATCGCCATTCTCCAATTGAAAATGGTCAAAGGATTGAAAGAAATTCTCAGATGAAGAAATTGAAACTATTTTGTCATATGAAAAGATGTCCAAGTCATTATTTCAGAAAATGCAAAATTAAGACAACCTAAGATACCACTACACACCTGTCAGATTTAAGATGACAGGAAAATAAATGATTGTTGGAGGGGATAAAACTGGGACACTGATGCATTGTTGGTGGAGTTGTGAAGAATCCAACCATTCTGGAGAGTAGTTTGAAATATGCTCAAAAGTTATCAAACTGGCATACTTTGATCCAGAGTGTTACTACTGGGCAATTCCCAAAAGAATTATAAAAATGGAAAAGGACCTGTATGTGAGAATGTTTGTGGCAGCCCCTTTTAGTGGTAGAAACTGGAAACTGAATGGATGTCCATCAGTTGGAGAATGGCTGAATAAACTGTGGTATTTGAATATTATGGAATATTATTGTTCTGTAAGAAATGACCAACAGGATGATTTCAGAAAGGCCTGGTGAGACTTACACGAACTGATGCTGAGTGAAATGAGTAGGACCAGGAGATCATTATATACTTCAACAAGAATACTATATGATGACCAATTCTGATGGACCTGGCCATTCTCAGCAAGGAGATCAACCAAATCATTTCCAATGGAGCAGTAATGAACTGAACCAGCTACACCCAGAGAAAGAACTCTGGGAGATGACTAAAAACCATTACATTGAATTCCTAATCCCTAAATTTTTGCCCACCTGCATTTTTGATTTCCTTCAAAAGCTAATTGTACAATATTTCAGAGTCTGATTCTTTTTGTACAGCAAAATAACAGTTTGGTTATGTATACTTATTGTGTATCTAATTTATATTTTAATGTACTTAACATCTACTGGTCATCCTGCCATCTTGGGGAGGGGGTGGGGGGTAAGAGGTGAAAAAAATGGAACAAGAGGTTTGGCAATTGTTAATGTTGCATATAACCTGTAAATAAAAGGCTATTAAATAAAAAAAAAGAAAAGAAAAGAAAAACTGTCAAAAGATATGAACACATAATTTTCAGATGAAGAAATTGAAACTATTTCTAGTCATATGGATATAAATCACTATTGATCAGAGAAATGTGAATGAAGACAACTTTGGGGTGCCACTACACCCCAAACTCTGAGATTGGCTAAGAGGACAGGAAAAGATAATGATGAATATTGGAAGGGATGAAGGAAAACTCGGACACTAATACATTTTTGTTGGAGCTGTGAACTGATTCAACCATTCTGCAGAGCAATTTGAACCTATGTCCAAAAGGCTATCAAATTGTGCATACTCTTTTATTTAGCAGTGTTTCTCCTGGGCTTGTATCCCTAAAAGATCATAAAGTAAGGAAAGGGATCCACATGTGTGAAAATGTTTGTGGCAGCCCTTTTTCTAGTGGCAAAAAATGAAAAGTGAGTAGATGTCCATCATTTGGAGAATGGCTAAATATGAATGTTATAGAATATTATTGTTCTATAAGAAATTATCAGCAGGATGATTTCAGAGGCCTACAGAGACTTCTATGAACTGATGCTAAGTGAAGTGAACAGAAGTAGGAGAACTTTATACCTGGCAATAGCAAGATTATATGATGATTCAGACCAATTCCAATGATCTTATGATGAAGAGAGCCATCTGTACCCAGAGAGAGGACTGTGGGAACTGAGTGTGGAGCACAACATAATATTTTCACATTTTTGTTGTTGTTGCTTGCATTTTGTTTTCTTTCTCAAATGTTTTCCTTTTTGATCTGATATTTCTTGTGCAGCACAATAATTTTGGAAATATGTAGAGAAGAATTGTTCATGTGTAATATATATTGAATTACTTGCCATCTAGGGAAAGTGTTGGGGGAAGCTAGAGAAAAAATTTGGAAACAAGGTTTTCCAGGGTTAATGTTGAAAATTATCCATGCATATATTTTGAAAATAAAAAGCTTTAACAAGTTTCTCTTGCTCTTTATTTTTTAATAGTACTTATTTTTCCCAATTATGTACCAAGACAAGTTGCATTTTTTCTTGCTCTCTCCCTGCACTACCCTCTTCTGAAAATGGTAAACATATGCATGTGTCATGATGTAAAATACATTTTCATATCACAATGAGAAAAGAAGGAAGATATATCAATAAAAATATGAAAAAGAATAAAGTCTATGAAAAAACATATTTTAATCTGTACTCAGTGTGAGTGTGAATCTTATCATGAGTCCTTTGTACTTGTCTTGGATCATTAAGTTACTCAGAAGAGCTCATTCATTCATAGCTGACCATCACGTGATGCTGTTGATTTTGATTACAATGTTTTACTGGTTCTGTTAATTTCACTTTGCTCAGTTGGTAGAACTCTTTCCATATATTTTGGAAATATGTCTGTTGTTCATTTATTATAGAACACTAGTATTCAATTTCATTCATATACCAGAGTTTGTTCAATCATTCCCAATTGATGGGTATCCACTGAATTTCTAATATCTTAATACCAGAAAAAGAACTGTTAACATTTTTGCACATGCAGATCCTCTTCTATTTTTAATGATGTCTTTGCAATATAGACCTAGTAGAGGGATTGCTGTATCAAAGAATATGCACAGCTTGGTTGTCCTTGGAGAATAGTTCCAAACTACTCTTCAGAATGATTGGATTAGTTTATAACTCCAGCAATAACACATGTGTCTCAATTTTTCAGTATCCTCTGAAATATTTGTCATTTTACTTTTGTTTCAAAATAGCCTATCTGATAGATATAAGGTTGTATTTCAGAGCTGTTTTAATTTGTATTTCCCTACAGTGATTTAAAACATTTTTATCTGATTACAGGTGATTTTAATTTCTTCATCAGAAAATTGTCTTCATATTCTCTGACCATTTATTAATTAGGGAATGACTTGTATTTTTATAAATTTAACACAGTTCTTTACATATTTTAGATAGGAGGCTTTATTAAAAACATTGTCTGTAAAAAATGTTTCCCAGCTTTCTGCTGTATTGCTTTTCTCTGTGCAAATATTTTGAAATTCAACATAATAAAAATTATCCATTTTTCATTTCACAATGATCTCTATTGCTTGTTTAGTCAAAAATTCCTAATTTTCCAAAGAGCTGGCAAGTAAATTTTCTCTTGCTCTTCTGATTTACTTATATTATCAGCCTTTATATCTAAATCATGAACTTATTTTGACTAATATACAGTATATATTGATTAATATCAGTGTAATATATTGATTAATATACATTGTAAGATATGTAAGTTGTGAGTCTATGCTAGTTTCTGCCATACATTTTTCTACTTTCCCCAGCAATTTTTGTTAGTGAGTTCTTTTTACCAGAAGCTGGATTCTTTGTTTGCCAAAGTCATTGACCACTTAACCTATTCCACTGATCCACCTTTTCTTAGCCATTAGCAAATGTACTTTATAATACAGTTTTGAGTCTACTACTACTAGGTTACTTCCCTTTGAATTTTTTCCATTAAATCTCTTGATATTTTTGATGAATTTTGTTATTTTTTCTAATGTTATAAAATAACTTTTGGCAGATTGGTGTAACATTGAATATGTAGATTAATTAAATTAGAATTGTCAATTTTATTATATTATCTTGGTGTACCCATGAGTACTTGACGTTTTCCCCATGATTTAGATCTGCCTTTACCTATATAAAGTGTTTTATAATTGTATTCATATAATTCCTAGGTTCCTTTTGGCAGACAGACTCCCCCCAAATTTATATTGTGTAGAGTTATTTTAAATGCGATTTTTCTTTCTGTCTCTTGCTATTGGGTTTACTTGATAACATAAATAAATGTTGATGATGTATGTGGGTTTATTTTATATCCCTGAAACTTTGCTAAAGTTGTTAACTGTTACAAGTAATTTTTAGTTGACTGTCTAGGATTCTCTAAATATACTCTCATATCATCACCAAAGAGTGTTAATTTTGTGTCTTCATTGCCTCAATTCCTAAATTTATTTTTCTTTTCTTATTGAAAAGAAATTTTTATTGCTAAAACTAATACTTTAGTACAATATTGAATAACAGTGGTGATAATGGAGACCCTTGTTTCTTCCTTGATCTTATTGGGAATGCTTCTAGATTATCCCCATTACATATAATGACTGCTAATGGTTTTAGAAAAGTGTTACTCATCATTTTAAAGAAAGCTCCATTTATTCTGAAATTCTCTAGTGTTTGTAATAGAAACAGAAGCTGTATTTTTTTCAGTTGCTTTTTCTGCATCTATTGAGATAATCATATTATTTCTGTTTGATTTTTGATATTGTCAATTTTGTTATTAGTTCACCTGATATTGAAGCATTTGTGCATTCCTAGTATAAATCCCATCTGACTACAGTCTATTATCCTGATGATAATTTTTAATCTATATTTATAATATTATATATATATATATATATATATATATATATATTTGCATTCTAAGGCAGAACCAAGATGGTACTGACCTTCTAAGATTAGAGGAGCAGAGACTTTATAAGCTATACCTCAAATTTAATCTAATACATTTAAATAATGACTCTAAGCACATTTTAGAGTAGCAGCACTCATGAAAAGACAGAGTGAAACAATTCTCCAGCCCAGAACAATTTCAAAGTTTGACAGGAAAGGTGTGTCTCAGGGAGGTGAGAATTGAATTCAGTCTGGCATTGGCCTTGTCAGCATAGCCCCAATTCCAGTTCAACAAGAACAGGTCTCAGAGTGACTAAATCAGCAGCAGCAGTAGCAATTTCCAGATCTCTCACCTCACAGATGCCAAAAACAACACAGAAGGTCAGTATGAAAGATTTGTCTCAGTCAAGATAGAGTGGAGCGCAATTCAACACAGCCTGTTTCTCAACAAACATGGAAGAGGATTTGAGATTTATCAAATCAGCCACAGAAACTGTAGCTCTAACATCGGAGACAGTAAGAAGATAGAATAATTGATAAGAAGAAATCACAGAGACCTCTTTCCTAGTACTGAGACATAACTCTGCTGTTTTTCCATTACTCTAATTTGGAACAAATACCTGAGTAGCACTTCCAATGTGAGAAGGATTACAAGTACACAAACCTTGCAGCCAGAGTGGAGCAGGGACTTTCCTCAAAGTTCCAGGGCAAAAAAGACAATATAAGGATGCTCAAAAACCAGAGTACAAGACAGGAGAATAGTAAGCACACCTCTCATTAGATTATACCAACTTTGAAGAAATGAAATTTAAAAGTTTCTAGAAGTATATCTGAAAACAGCTGGACAAAAAGTCCTAAAGTTTGGGACAGTACACCCTCCACCCTGAAAGCAGAGCTCTAGTTTAATCAAAGAATTAAAACAACCGAAAAAAATTCTGACCATAGAAATTTACTATGGTGGTAAGAAAAATCAAAATACACATTCAAAAGACAGCAAAGTCAAAGCTCCTGTATTCAAAATCTCCAAGAAAACTTGATTTAGTCTCAGGTCATAGAAAAGCCCCAAAGCAATTTGAAAATCAAGGACGTGAACTAGTAAAAAATTGAGAAGAGAAATAAGTGATGCAAGAATATCATGAAAAGCAAGTCAAGAGTTTGATAAAGGAAGAGCAAAAAGCCCTGAAGAAAATAACACATTAAATACAGACTAAAACAAGTGTTAAAGGAAGTGCAAAAAGTCAATGAGGGGAAGAATGCCTCACAAAGCAGATTAATAAAAATTCTGATCCTTTAGATAGCCACATAAATGCAGGAACTCACCAACTTTTGCCCAAAACCTCTTAAAATTCCTTTAAATAATGATTCTAAACACACTCTAGAGCATCAGAGCACACAAGGAGAGAGAGCAGAACATTTTTTCAGTTGAAGACAACTTAGAAGGGCAGCAGAAAAGGTATGTAGAACCAGGGTGAGAGTCCAGCATGCCGTTCCAGAGCAGGCCTGAACTCAGCCACAGCCTCAATTCCAACAAACCAAGAATGTATATAGGGACCTCTGAATCAGTGGCTTCCAGACCTCTCAACTCAGAGATACAAAATATGACTTGGGAGACCAGTAGAAAAGATTGGTGGAACCAGAGGAAAGTCTGGCATGCAGTTCATGTGAAGGCAGCACCAGCAGAGCCACAGCCCCGACACCAGCAAAACGAGGACAGGATAAGTACATCTGAATTATCAGTAATACTAGTGATTTCTAGACTAGAAGATAGAGACACCAAAGACGACTTGGAAGTTCAGCATAAAAAGGTTTGTCAGTAGGGTGAGAGGGCTTTGGAAAACCAAGACTGGGCATGGGCCACAGTGGCAGCAGCTATTTCCAGAGGTCTCATCTCATAGAAAGTCCTTTATTACCTCTGAGGAAGAACTCTGTAGATTTAACACACTAGTTCTTATAGCCACAGTGGGGTGTAGGACAAAAAAGAATGCCTGTGGTCAGGTCCCTAAATAATCTCTGAAAATAGAAGCAAAACCTTTTTAAGCTTGGGACAGCACAACCTGCACCTTGCAAAAGAGCACCACTTTAACAAGCACTTTAACAAAGAGCTGAAAGCTGAGTAAGAAATGAGCAGAAAACAGCAACAACAAAAATATCCTGACCATAGAAAGTTGTGACAGTGACAAAAAGTCAAACACACAGTCAGAAGAAGAAAACAAAATCAATCAAAGCCTCCAAGAAAAATAAGAATTAGTCTCAGGCCATGAAGGAATTCAAAAGAGTTTTTCTTTTTTTTTATTGGGCTTTGCACATAGTGCATTTCCCTCCCAAAAATACATGTAAAGATTGTTTTCAACATTCATGTTCACAAAACCCTGTTTTCTAAGTTTTTATCCCTTTTCTTCCTCCTCCTCAGTCCCCTAGTTAGCAAGCAACACAATACAGGTTAAGCTTGTGCAATTCTTCTAAACATTTTCATAGTTGTCGAGCTGTACACACACACACACATGATAAAAATAAAAAACACAAGAAAAGAAAAAATAATCAAATAACAACAAAAACAAAAAGTTAAAAAAATACTATACTTTGATTAATATTCAGTCTCCATAGTTCTCTCTTCAGATATGGATGGCAATTTCCATCACAAGTATATTGGGTTTGTTTGAATCACCTCACTGCTGAAAAGAGCCAAGTTGATCACAATTTATTATCACATAATCTTGTTATTAGTATATGTAAAATATATGTAAGATTTACATGTATCATCTTCCCATGAAGAGATGTTAAAATTTTAACCTTTAAAAAACATTATTTTTTGACCAACAGGATGATTTCAGAAAGGCCTGGAGAGACTTACACGAACTGATGCTGAGTGAAATGAGCAGAACCAGGAGATCATTATATACTTCAACAACAATATTATATGATGACCAGTTCTGATGGACCTGGCCATCCTCAGCAACGAGATCAACCAAATCATTTCCAATGGAGCAGTAATGAACTGAACCAGCTACGCCCAGAGAAAGAACTCTGGTTGATGACTAAAAACCATTACATTGAATTCCCAATCCCTATATCTATGCCCACCTGCATTTTTGATTTCCTTCACAAGCTAATTGTACAATATTTCAAAGTCTGATTCTTTTTGTACAGCAAAATAACGTTTTGGTCAGGTATACTTATTGTATATCTAATTTATATTTTAATGTATTTAACATCTACTGGTCATCCTGCCATCTAGGGGAGGGGGTGGGGAGGTAAGAGGTGAAAAATTGGAACAAGAGGTTTAGCAATTGTTAATGCTGTAAAGTTACCCATGCATATAACCTGTAAATAAAAGGCTATTAAATAAAAATAAAATAAAAAAACATTATTTTTTTCTTCCATTTACCTTTTTGTACTTTTCTTGAGTCTTGTATTTGGAGATGACATTTTCTCTTCAACTATGGTCTTTTCACCAGATATTATTGAAAATATCCTATTTTTTATACCTATAAAATCAAAATGGGTTCATGATATAGATATAAAGAGTGACACTATAAGCAAATTAAGAAAACAAGGGATAGTCTCCCTGTAATATTTTTGGAGAAGAAAAGAATTTATTGATAAAGAATAACTAGAGAATTTTATGAAATGTGAAATAGATAATTTTGGATATATAAAATTGAAAAGTTTTTATACAAACAAACCAGTTAGCCAAGATTAGAAGAGAAACAGAAAACTGGGGGGAGGGGATTTTACATCCAAGGATTGTGATAAAAGTTTCATTTGTAAAACATAAATAAATGCCTCAAATTTATAAGAATACAAGCCATTCTTCAATTGATAAATGATCAAAGGATATGAAAAGACACTATTCATATGAAAAAATTAAAGCCATTTCTAGCCCATTGAAAAAAATAAATATCAAAATCACTCTTGACTAAAGAAATGTCAATTAAGAACTCTGGGAGATGACTAAAAACCATTACATTGAATTCCCAATCCCTATATTTATGCCCACCTGCATTTTTGATTTCCTTCACAAGCTAATTGTACAATATTTCAGAGTCTGATTCTTTTTGTACAGCAAAACAACGGTTTGGTCATGTATACTTATTGTGTATCTAATTTATATTTTAATATATTTAACATCTACTGGTCATACTGCCATCTGGGAGAAGGGGTGGGGGGTAAGAGGTGAAAAATTGGAAGAAGAGGTTTGGCAAATGTTAATGCTGTAAAGTTACCCATATATATAAACAGTAAATAAAAGACTATTAAACAAATAAAAAATAGAGAAAAAAAAGGAAATATCAATTAAGACAACTAGTTATAACACCTCTCAGACTGACTGATAAGGCAGAAAAAAATAATGATAAATATTGGAGAGGATGCTGGAAAATTATGACACTAATGCGTTGTTGGTGGGCTTGTCAACTGATCTAATCTTTCAGAAGAGCGATTTGGAACTATGCCTAAAGGGCTATCAAACTGCATGTCCTTTGAGTCAACAGTTTCTCTACTGGGTCTCTTTCCCAAAGAAATCATAAAAAAGGGGAAAGGACCCAGTTGTACAAAAATGTTTGTAGCAGCCATTTGTATAGTGGCAAGCAACTGGAAATTGAGTGGATGCCCCCCAGTTGGGGAATGGCTGAATAAGTTATATGTGTGTTATGGAATATTATTGTTCTATAAGAAATCATCTACAAAATGATTTCAGAAAGGCTTGGAGAGACTTACATTAAATGGTGCTAAGTGAATAAATGCAAGACTACAAGAAGATTATATGATAATCAACTCTGATGGATATAGCTCTTTTCAACAATGAAGTAACCCTAAATTTCAATAGACTTGTAATGGAGAGAACCATCTACTTTCTTTTTTTTGTTATTATAATAACTTTTTATTGACAGAACCCATGCCAGGGTAGTTGTTTACAACATTATCCCTTATACTCACTTCTGTTCCAATTTTTCCCCTTTCTCCCTCCACCCCTTCCCCTAGATGGCAAGCAGACCTATATATGTTGAATATGTCCTAGATACAATATATGTGTACAGAAACAAACAGTTCTCTTGTTGCACAGGGAGAATTGGATTCAGAAGGTAAAAATAACCTGGGAAGAAAAACAAAATTGCAAACAGTTTACATTCATTTTCCCAGTGTTTTTTTCTTTGGGTGTAGCTGCTTCTGTCCATCATTGATTGATTGAAACTGAATTCGGTCTCTTTGTCAAAGAAATCCACTTCCATCAGAGTACATCTTCATACAGTATCATTGTTGAAGTATATAATGATCTCCTGGTTCTGCTCATTTCACTTAGCATCAGTTCATGTAAGTCTCTCCAAGCCTCTCTGTATTCATCCTGCTGGTCATTTCTTATAGAACAATAATATTCCATAACATTCATATACCACAATTTACCCAACCATTCTCCATTTGATGGGCATCCATTCATTTTCCAGTTTCTAGCCATTACAAACAGGGCTGCCACAAACATTTTGGCACATACAGGTTCCTTTCCCTTCTTTAGTATCTCCTTGGGGTATAAGCCCAGTAATAACACTGCTTGGTCAAAGGGTATGCACAGTTTGATAACTTTTTGGGGATAATTCCAGATTGCTCTCCAGAATGGTTGGATTCATTCACAACTCCACCAACAATGCATCAGTGTCCCAGTTTTCCCGCATCCCCTCCAACATTCATCATTATTTTTTCCTGTCATCTTAGCCAATCTGAAAGGTGTGTAGTGGTATCTCAGAGTTGTCTTAATTTGCATTTATCTGATCACTAATGATTTGGAACTCTCTTTCATATGAGTGGTAATAGTTTCAATTTCATCATCTGAAAATTGTTCATATCCTTTGACCATTTATCAACTGGAGAATGACTTGGTTTCTTATAAATTAGAGTCAGTTCTCTATATATTTTGGAAATGAGGCCTTTATCAGAACCTTTAACTGTGAAGATGTTTTCCCAGTTTGTTGCTTCCCTTCTAATCTTGTTTGTATTAGTTTTGTTTGTAAAGCTTTTTAATTTGATGTAATCAAAATTTTCTATTTTGTGATCAATAATGGTCTCTAGTTCGTCTTTGGTCACAAATTTCTTCCTCCTCCACAGGTCTGAGAGATAAACTATCCTATGTTCCTCTAATTTATTTATAATCTCGTTCTTTATGCCTAAATCATGAACCCATTTTGAACTTATTTTGGTATACAGTGTTAAGTGTGGGTCCATGCCTAATTTCTGCCATACTAATTTCCAGTTATCCCAGCAGTTTTTGTCAATTAATGAATTCTTATCCCAAAAGTTAGGATCTTTGGGTTTGTCAAACACTAGATTGCTATGGTTGACTATTCTGTCTTGTGAACCTAACCTATGAACAATCTACTTTCAGAGATAGGACTATGAGGATTGAATATAGATCACAACATAGTATTTTCACCTTTCTCATTGTTGTTTGCTTGCTTTTCTTTCTCATTTTTTTTTTCCTTTTTGATCTGATTTTCTTGAGCAGCATGATAAGTGTGGAAATATATTTAGAATAATTGCAGATGTTCATATAAATAAGTTATTTGCTATTTAGGGCGTGGGAGGAAGGGAGAGAGAAAAAATTGAACAAAAGATTTTGTAAGGATGAATGTTGAAAACTATCTTTGTATGTATTTTGAAAATAAAAAAGCTATTGTTAAATAAAAAAAAACATAAAAATATAAAAACAATCCCCTATTTCACACAATGTCCATTTTCCCCTGAAAGATAATGATTAATGTTGCTGAGTAGTCGATTTTTTATTGTAATCCAATTTTATTTTCATTTTAGAGTATGATATTCCAGGCCCTTCTTTAATGTAGCAGCTTAGGTCTTTTTGAACTCTTTCTAGAGAGCCTATTGAGCTGAAGACCAATTCATATCCTCTTTTAAAGCTTCATCTGAAAGCACTTTGCCCTTGCTGTCTTCTTCTGCGTTTATGCTCTGATCTTCCCAGTCTTCATAATAGAGCTATAAAAGCTATAGAAAGAATTCCTTTTGCTTTTTTGCTCATTTTTAAAGTTGAGATCTGCTCCTAGGGCATAGGTGAAAATGGCTGGAGCTTCCACTGCACAGTGACAGTGGATTCTCTCTCTGTCTTGAGGCCAGCGGACTTTTGTTAGGGTCAAAGAAAAGTCAGGCCAGTGCAAACAGGATGTAAACAGAGGCTAGTAGCTTTGAGAACCCCAGATGTGATTGGCTAAACAGGGACCACCTTTCTTTAGGATTAGATTATTTAATTTCCAATTAAACTTTAGTATATTTTCCATGACCTTTTATTATATTCAATTTTATTGTATCATGATATGAAAAGTATCCATTTAATATTTTTCCTTTTTGCATTTGACTGTGAAGTTTTTCTGCCCAAATATATATTTAGTTTTTCTGTAGGTCCTGTGTACCTCTGAGAAAAAGATATATTCCTTACTATCTGGATTCAATTTTCTTCAGAATTCTATCATATCTAATATTTCTAAAATTATATTCACTTCTTCAATGTCTTCCTTGTTTATTTTGTGGTTAGGTATATCTAGTTCTGAGAAAGAAAAGCTGAGATCTACCCCACAAATATAGTTTGCTATCTATTTCTTCCTTTAACTCATGTAACATTTTCCCTAAGAATTTAGGTGCTATTCCATTTGTTGGATACATGTTTCATATTTATATTACTTATTTATCTATGATACTCTTTGGTAAGATCTATTTTGCTTCATTATATTTTTTACTTACATCTTATTTTTTCCTTATTTGATCTGAAATCAGGATGACCATCATTGCTTTTTTTTTTTTTTTTAAACTTCAGCTGAAGTATATTATGTTCTTCTCCAGCCCTTTATGTTTATTGTGTGTATCTTTCTATTTGAAATGTGTTTTTTGTAAACTGTATATTACAAGATTCTGGATTTTAATCCATTCTTCCATGGACTTCTCTTTTATGGGAAAATTCATCATGTTGACATTCACAGTTATGATTACTAACTTTGCATTTCCTTCCATTCTATTTTCCCTTATTTATACTTTTCTCTCTCCTTTCATTTGTTTCCTCTTCATCAGTGTTTTACTTCTGATACCCACCTCCTTCAATCTTTTCTCCTTTTTATCACACCCCACCTTTTCTTTTTTCCTTTCCACTTTCCCCTTATACTTCTCCACAGGATAAGATAAATTTCTGTCCCCAACTAGGTGTCTATATTATTCCCTCTTTGAGCCAATCCAATGAGATTAACAAGTAATAATTAACAATGCTTATCTTTCTTCTTTTTTTCCCTCTGATATAATAAGTTTCTGTTCATATGATGCAATTCTCTACCCCTTTATTCCTTTTTTATATCATCACATCAAAGTAAACTTAAATTACATTCTTTTTCTTTTGTGTACCCATTCAAATTGACCTAATGAAGATACAGTTCTAGAGTTCCAAGTCTCATTTTTTTCATGTATGGAAGTAAACAGTTTAAGCTTTAATATTTTTTCTTTCTTATTTATTCTTTTATGCTTCACTTGAGTTTTGTATATGAAAATCAGATTTTCTCTTCATCTTTGATCTTTTAATCAGAAATTATTGAAAATATCTTATTTCATTTATCTTTGTGTCCAAAAGATAATGCTAAATTTTGCTGAATAGTTGATTCTTGGTTACAGCCAAAGCTTTTTTTTTTTTTACATTCCAGAATACCATATTATAGGTCCTCTGATCCTTTAATGTAGAAGCTTCTAGGTCTTGGGTAATCCTGACTGTAGCTTCTTGGTATTTGAATTGTGCTTTCTAATTGCTTGAAGTATTTTCTCCTTTGATTTGATAGTTCTGGAATTTAGCTGCTTTATTGCTTGAAGTTTTCATGTTTAGGTCTCTTTCAAAAAGGAATCAGTGTATTCTTTCAAAGACTCTTTTATCTTCTGATTCTAAGATATGAGGGAAGTTTTCTTGGATGATTTTTTGAATGATGTTATGTAGGGTCTTTTTTTTGTTGTTGTTCATGGTTTTCAGGTAATCTAATAATTCTTAAAAGTGTCTCTCCTGGATCTATTTTCCAAGTCAGTTTCTTTTCCCGTGGGATATTTCAAATTTTCTTTTATTGTTTTTTTTCATTTAAAAATCATTTAGCTATTTCTTGATGTCTCATAAAGTCATTAGCTTCCACTTGTTCAATTATAATTTTTATTGAATTATTTTCTTTGGTTGGTTTTTTGCCTCATTTTCCACTTTTAAGCTTCAATCTGTATTCAGACATAATCAGTTTTTCTCTGAGTATGATAATATTTTGCTTCATATTCCTTCAGAGTAATGTTTGATAGTTACATTTCTGAGAATAACAAAATTGTTCCCAGCTGATTATCCCACAAATTTGCTATTATGTTGTATGTAGTACGTTTCACTTTGCATGAGTTCATGGAGGACTTTCAAAGGTTTTTCTGAGAGCATCCTGCTCATCATTTTTATGGCATAATATTATTTCATAATAATCACATGCCACAATTTATTCAGTCACTCCCAAATTGATGGATATCCACTCAATTTCTAATTCTTTACCCTGAGAAAAAAGTTGCTATGAATATTTTTGTACATAAGTCCTTTTCTTCTTTTCTTTTTTGGGATACATCTTAGTAATGCTATTGTTAGGTAAAAGGGTATATGCGATTTTATAATCCTTTTGGCATAGTTCCAAATTATTCTACTGAACAGTTGAATCAGTTCATAAGTCCATCAACAATGCATTAATGTCACATTTCCCCCACATTTCCTTCAACATTTGTTACTTTCCTTTTCTCACCCTTTAGCCAATCTAGTATAAGGGAGAACTTCAGACTTTTTTCAATTTGCATTTCTCCAATCAATAGTGAATTAGAATATTTTTCATATGGACTATATGTAGCTATGATTATGTCATCTGAAAATTGTTCACATCTTTTGATGATTTATTAAATGAGGAATGGATCTTTCTTAAAATAAATTTTATTCAGTTCACTAGAGAAATGAGGTTTTCAGCAGAGAAAATCCTTCAAAATTATTTTTACTATTATTGCTAACTGTATTTCCCTCCTCTTTATTCTATTCTCTTTTCCTTTCATTCTGTGCCTCCTCCAAAGTAATTTGCTTCTGACCATCCCCTTCCTTAATATGCCCTCACTTCTATCATCCTCAATCTTCCTGAATGCCCCTTTCTTTCTACTTTCTTGGAAGGTAAGATGAATTTTGATACCCATGTTGAATGTGTTTGTTATTTTCCCTTTGAACCAAATGTAATGAAAGTAAGGGTTACTCACTTCCCCTCCTTCTCTTCCCCTACAAAAAAGCTTTTTCTAGCCTCTTTTGTCATATATAATTTGTGCCATTTCATGTCTTCTTTTTCCTTTCCCTCAGTTTTTGTCTCACCCCTTCATTTTACTTTTTTGATATTAACCCTTAAAAGGACCAACATGTACAAAAATATTTATAGCAGCCCTTTTTATATGACAAAGACCTGGAAATTGAATGAATGCCCATCAGTTTGAAAATGGCTAAATAAATATGGTTTTGAATGTAATGGAGTATTATTTAAATGATGAGAAGGCTGATTTCAGAAAAACCTTGAAAGTTTTGCATGAACTGACACTGAGTGAAGTGACCAGAACCAAGAGAACAATGTAATCAGCAACTGTGATGGATTTGGCTTTTCTCAAAGATTTAAAACAATTCCAGCAGAATTGGGATAGAAAATGCCATCTACATCTAAAGAAAGAATTATAATGGAACAAAGCACACTATTTCTACTTTCTTTTTTTTTGCACATTTTTCCCCCTTTTGGTCTGATTTTTCCTTGTACAATGTGACAGATACGGAAAAAAGTTTAAAAGAATTGCACATCTTTAACTTATAAAGATTAAAAAATTTAAAAAAATATGTTTGCCTTCTTGAGGAGGAAGGAAATAAGGGAGGGTGGTAGAAAAAATGTGAAACACAAAGTCTTGCTGAAACCAGTGTTGAAAACTGTCTTTACACATATGTAGGAAATAAAATAGTATTGAGTGTGTATATATGTGTGTGTGTCTACATATATATGTGTGTGTATATATGTATATACTCCATATACATATGTATATACACATATACTCCTCATAGACAACTCAAACTTGTGCTGTCTGTCTATATGTACTCCTAATTCCTTAATAATGAGAAAATTCTTATGAATTACAAATATCATCCTCCCATATAGGAATGTAAACAGATTCACATTATTAAGTCCCCTAAGATTTCCCTTTCCAGATAAACCTTTGTGTTTCTCTTGAGACTTGTATATGATAAGCAATTTTTCTGTTCAGTTCTGATCTTTTCATCAAGAATTCTTGAAAGTCTTTTGTGTCACTGAATATTCACCTTTTCTCTTGAAGTTTTATAATCAGTTTTCTTGAGTCGGTGATTCTAGGTTGGAAACCTAACTCCTTTGTTCTCCAGAATATCATATCCAAAGCTCTCCCATCCTTTAATGTCAAAGCTATCAAATCTTGTGTTTTCCTAATTGTGTTTCTAAAATACTTGAATTGTTTCTTTCTGAATGCTATCAATATTTTTCTCCTTGAACTGGGAGCTCTTCAATTTGGAACTATGCTCAAAAAGTTATCAAACTGTGTATGCCCTTTGATCAAGCAGTGTTACTACTGGGCTTATATCCCAAAGAGATCATAAAGAAGGGAAAGGGACCTGTATGTGCACAAATGTTTGTGGCAGCCCTCTTTGTAGTGGCTAAAAACTGGAAATTGAGTAGATGCCCACCAATTGGTGAATGGCTGAATAAATTGTTGTATATGAATATTATGGAATATTATTGTTCTGTAAGAAATGACTAACAGTATGATTTCAGAAAGGTCTGGAGAGACTTACACGAACTGATGCTGAGTGAAATGAGCAGGGCCAAGAGATCATTATATACTTCAAAAACAATACTGTATGATGACCAATTCTGATGGACCTGGCCATCCTTAGCAATAAGATCAACCAAATCATTTCCAATGGAGCAGTAATGAACTGAACCAGCTATGCCCAGTGAAAGAACTCTGGGAAATGACTAAAAACCATTACATTGAATTCCCAATCCCCATATTTTTGCCCACCTTCATTTTTGATTTCCTTCACAGGCTAATTGTACAATATTTCAGAATCCAATTCTTTTTGTACAGCAAAACAATGGTTTGGTCATGTATACTTATTGTGTATCTAATTTATATTTTAATGTATTTAACATCTACTGGTCATCCTGCCATCTGGGGGAGGAGGTGGGGAATAAGAGGTGGAAAATTGGAAGAAGAGGTTTGGCAAATGTTAATGCTGTAAAGTTACCCATACATATAACCTGTAAATAAAAGGCTATTAAATAAATAAAAAAATTGAACTGGGAGCTCTAGAATTTGGATAAAATATTCCTGGGAATTTTCATATGAGAATCTCTTTTAGCAAATGATCAGTGGATTCTTTCAATATATATTCTACCTTCTGGTTCTAGATTATCAGGACAATTTTTCTTAATAATTCTTGGAAAATGATATCTAAGCTCTTTTTGGATCATGGTTTTCAGGTAGACCAATAATTTTCAAATAATCTCTCCTGGATCTATTTTCCAAGTCAGTTGCTATCTTCCACTGAAATATTTCACATTGTTTATGTGCTTTTTAATTCTTTTGGTTGTGCTTTATTATTCCTTGATTTCTTTAAAAAGTATCTTCCATTTGTTCAAATATAATTTAAGGAATTATTTTACCCAGTGAACTTCTATACCTCTTTTAAGCATTCTCCACATTAGTTTTTCTATACTTTCTTTTTTATCACTCTCATTTCTCTTCACAATTTTTCCTATACCTCTCTTATTTTATCTTCAAAATTCCTTTTGAGTTCTTCCATAGCCTGAGATCAGTTCTTACAGTCCTTGGAGAAAACAGCCAATGACTATAACAATCTAGTGTTTGACAGACTCAAAGGCCCAAGCTTTGGGGATAAGAATGTACTATTTGACAAAAACTGGGAAAATTGGAAACTAGTATGGCAGAAAGTAGGAATAGAGCCATACCTAACACTGTATACTAAGAGGTTGAAATGAGTTCATGATCTATATATAAAGAACGATATAATAAAGAAATGAGAAGAACATAGGATAGTTTTCCTCTCAGATTTGTGGAGGAGGAAAATTTGTGACCAAAGAAGAACAAATTCATATTCCTCCTTGTGACTTCACATGTAAATATTTTGCCTTTTCTGACCTCTTCTGAATTTGTGTTCCGATCTTCCCTCTTGCCATAGTAACTTTCTATGCTCAAGGCTTTTTGTTTTTTGTTCAATTTTAAGATATATTTATTTAATATCCCCCCAGTTATATTTAAAACTTTATTTTTACATTTGTACTTTAAATTTTTTGAGTTCCAGGTTCTTTCCCTCCTCCCTATCCCCAATTAAGAAACCACATGTGACATTATGCAAAATATTTCCATAAAAATTATATTGTGAAAGAAAACATAAATCTCCCACCCTAATGAAAAAACCCCCTCAAGAAAATAGTGTGTGTGTGTGTGTGTGTGAGAAAGAGAGAGAGAGAGAGAGAGAGAGAGAGAGAGAGAGAGAAAGAGAGAGAGAGAAAGAGAGAGAGAGAGACACCCACATTTTGATTCCACTGAATTCTAATTTTTAAGGAATTATTTTCCTCAGTGAGCTTTTGCACCTTATTTAGTATTTGACCAATTGTTTTTTAGGCATTCTTTACCTTAACTTTTTCTATTTCTTTTTGCACCACTCACTTCTTTTTTTTTTTTTTTTTTACTTTTTTCTTCTATCTCTTTTATTTGATTTTTAAAATCTCTTTTTAGTTCTTTCATAGCCTAAGACCAATTCTTATTTTTCTTGGAGGCTTTGGATGTAGGAGGTTTGACTTTGTTATCTTCTTTTGACTATAGGCTTTGATCTTTTTTGTCACCTTTGTAACTTTCTATGTTCAGAAACGGTTTTTGTTGCCTACTAATTTTTCTAGTCTATTACTCAGCTTTTAACTCTTTTTAAAAGTAAGACTGTTTCCAGGGTGGAGAGTGCACTGTCACAATCTGTTTTCAGAGATCTTACTAGGGACTTGACCATAAGCCTCTTTTTTGTCCCAGAACTGTTAAGAATGCCCATGACCCATTGTAGCTGTAAGATCTCATATGCTAAAGCAACAGAGTTCTGCTTAGCTGGCACAGGGATCAGGGCTGGGGCTGGCACTGCACTGGCACACCATGCACTGGGATTGCACACTAGACTCTCACCCTGTTGCTGCAGACTTTTTCTACTAACCTTTCCTAGTCCTCTTTGGTGTCTCTGGGATGAGAGTTCTGGAAGCCACCAGTAATATCATTTGTAATGTTCTCTTGTTTGGTTTCCTTGGGGGTCTCTGGGAGCAGCCTTCATTTCAGTTTAGTAATCACCATGAGAACAGCCAGGGGTTAAAGTCCAAATCCTTTACTGTCTCTTTCAAAGTCTTGTCTCCTTTCATGGGGCTCAGTTAGCTTTCTTGGAGGCCTATCTCTCTCCTTGGTTCTGAGAGCTTGAACTCCTGCCTCCAGTCCTTTGTCTTCTCTGCCTTTGCCAGCTTCTTCTCTGTGGCTCTCAGTCCCTGCTTATATGTTCCACACTGAGTATAAACCAATCATTATATCACTAGGAAACCATTATTTGTTGTAGGATTAAATCAATGCTAAACTACATTTGACCATTGTCTCCTCAATTCCACTTAGTACCTTGTTTCAGGTTCTGACCCATAACAATCATTGATTCAAATATCCTACTTTAATAAAGCTGGATTTGGGGCTGAAGCCAGGGTTGGGACCAAAGCTGTTCTGGGGTGGCCTGCAGTAGGTCTCCAGGGTGAATTCCCACCTTGGTTTCACATACTTTTTCTGTTGATCCTCTAAGTCCCCCTTAGCTGGAAAATGTGCTACTCCATCTTTTTGGGTGTCCTCATGTTCTAAAATTTCTTTAGATAAATTATTTAAAGGAATTTTAAATGGTTTGTGGGGAGAGACTGAATGAGTTCCTGTCTTTCCCATTTTTGCCCATTCTTGCTCATTACTAAAGTTGACCTATGTTCCTAGGGCACAGGGGAGAGAGGGCCAAACTTCTTTTGCTGGGGTTCTCCTTGCTGGGTTAGAGATGGTGCTGGCTTTTGCAATGTCTTGGATTGACCTTAACCTGTCAATCCTGTTATAGTGGTCTTCAGGGGCATTTAATTTGCATTCTGCACTGTGCTGACGACCTCATAGATGACCTTTTGAGTTACTAGCTTGCTGGACCATGACCAAAAGATCTCCACTGCTGATTCATGCTTTGGCTAACAGCCTCCTATTAAATTTCCTTCACTGCACTGCACTGGACACTCTTCCCCTTTCCACAATGAGAAAGATCCTTCCTAAAGTCCTTCCAATTCATCAGACAGTAGAAAATTGTTTCTTTTAGTCTTTTTTATGGGTTGTCACTCCAGAATATGTTTAGAGGCTTGATTTAGCATTATTTCCAAAGGAAATGGAAGAGATTAGGCAATTTTCTGGCTTCTCTCAGCAATTTTGCCCCTTCCTCCATTCTCCACTTTCATTTGATTGATTTTTAATGTCTCTTAGAGTTTTTAGCTTCAACTTGCTGAATTCTAGCTTTTAAGGAGTTGTTTTCTTTGATTAGCTATTGTACTTTCTTTTCTATTTAATAATTTGCACTTCTAGGATTTCTTCAGTAGATTTTGTATGTCCCTTTTTCCATTTTGCTACTTCTATTTCAAGCAGTTTTATTTTTCACAAATGTTGATCCCCCCCCCCAATTCTCTTGCATAACTCTCATTTCTTTTCTACTTTTTCTTCTATCTTTCTTATATGATTTTCAAGTTCCTTTGTGAGCTTTTCCAATGAGTTCTTTCTGAGCTTGAGAACACTCTACCTTTTACTTTGGGGTTTTGTCTAGGAGTATGTTGTTTTCTAATGAATCTATATATTTATCTTCCATGACTTTTTGATTGCTTTATGCTTATCTGTTTTGGCATTTTTCTTTTCTTTTAAATTTGAGCTCTGCTTCCAAGATGGAAAGGACACTGTTTTAGGTTTCCTGTGTCATGGACTACAGTCTCTAGATGTTCACTAGGTGCTTGGTTGATATTGCTTTGAGACCCATTCAAAGTTCTTACATCTGGTATTGTCACTTAAAAGTATGGGGTGGGGATGGATGATGTTGCTTGAGGCCATAGGGGTCTGTCAGTTTACCTGGTGCTTAACCAGGATCCTTGTGCTGGTGTCTGGAGTGGGCTGAGGTTAGTGGGTTGTTTATCATTTCTCCCTGGGGCTATAATGAAGTTTATGGAGGTCTAGCTGCTCAAAGATTCCTGTTTGCCAGGGACTAAGTGATTCTCAGATATGGAATCTGCCATTCCTCTGGGTTGTTCTAAGGCTCGTGTGAGGTTTCAGTATTGATGTTTCTCTGCTCCATCACAATGGGACTCAGGATCTTACCCTGGTTTGTTGAAGTGGAGCTTCCTACTGATTTTCTGGGAAACTTCTGTTCTGCATAGTTGTTTTTTTATTCTTGTAAGACAGATCTTTCTTGCCAAGGACTAAAAAATGTCTTGCTTTGTCTTTTTGCTGGTTCTGTTGTTCCAGAATTTGGTTTGGGGTTTCATTTTATAGTTGCTTAGAGGTGAATATGGGAGAGTTACCATGGTATACAGCTTGTTCCACTATCTTAATAATACAAAACACTGTCAATTATTTAAATCAATCACCATATGAAATGAACATGAAACCTTTTGCCATAGCCTGGACGCATTTTAGTAATGATTCTCCTTAAATGGTGGAACTCCAAAATGAATGTAATAGTTCAAATGTGGCTTCAACAGGAAGAATATGTATGAGGGTATTGTAACCTCTCTATTTCTGAAAACGATGCCCCTTTGAATGTCATATTTTTACAAGTCAGGTATTTAAGGAGACCATTTTCCTCTATCTGTAATACATTTCTTCCTTACCTCTGCTTTGCATAGTGCTTCTTTTCTTATAAAACTTGGCTGAATTTTCATTCCCTCCATGAACTCTTCCTTAAGATACCTGATAGCAACCCCTCTTTAAATTTTCTTTAGATACTTTATATAGTTGGCTCCATTAATGGTTATCTATATATGTGCTGTACTTTCCTCTTTCCTTAAAGTTGACTGTAAACTCCTTGACTTCCTATTTGATTTTTATTTTGAACTTCTACCATTATAGAGCAGTTACAGGCATAACTGAGAATTCAAGTTTCATCCCTGTTAAACAATGACTATATGAGCCTGGTCAAGCCACTTAACCTATTTATATTCTAGGCAACTATTTTGGATTATAAATTGCATAGAGAGGGCCAACTTGCATTCACAGAAAATGTTCATCACCTAAGAGTTCCTTACCTCACTGAAATTACAGTCCAGTCCATATTTTGATCACCTATAATTTTATCTTACATGTTATTGATGTTTAAAAACACCATTTAATTGAATTGAATTTTTTCATATAGTTGAATTGAGAAATATCATATGAATCAAATTGATTTATATTCTTATCTTCTATGTAGTTAAAAAAAATTAATGGCACAGTTGGATTTTAGATCTTAAAGGACAGGTGTTAAGTGACTTCAGAGTATGAAAAATGTCATCTTCACCTTAGCAAAAACATAAGAGTGTGAACAAATGAAAAAAGTTATCAGGATAGAATAGTCTGATTAGAATAGTATGAAGCTAAATAAAGAGTTCATTCTCTTTATAATGGACAATCAATAGGAAAGGCTATGGAAGGTATTTCTAATATGTGTAGTCCTAGGGAGAATGAGTTTTCAAGATGAAGAAGTTACTATGCCATGGTTGAGTAAGTCTGGGAAGGTGAAGAGTGCAACTTAGATAAATATGGAAAATCATAAACTGTATGTAAAATTTATTTTGGAGAAGATAACGTTATAAGAGCTCAGGCAAGCTGAACTGTCTGACAAAGAGGAAAAGTCAGTGAGCACAAAAAGCCTTAATATTCTGTGTTAGGAAGTGATAAGATTTAACATCAAACAGACAGAAGGGATATAGAAAAAATGTAAATTTCTTTCCAGGTCAAGTTAGCCTTAGGTTTTGATGGCACTTTTTAAAACAACTAAGACATAGCTTAATACAGTACATAGAAGAAATAATAGAATCAGTATAATCTGAGTTCAAGTCCTACCTCTAAGATATACTGACTGTATGACACATAGCAATTTTTTTTCTTGAACAAGACATGTAACCTTTCAGTGCTCTAGGAAAATCTTTACGAGCATAAATTGAACTAGGACAGGTGAAGACTCATATTATAAGATGGAGTTTCCTCACAGAAAGCCCCTTGCTGTTGGAATCCTTACAAAGTGTTAAGTCATTAGAATTGATAGAGATAATGATTATCTAATTTAACATGGTTCAGTATGATTGATCTGATCCTACAAGGAGATGTTATGGGCCAGAACTTGAAAAAAGGTACTAAGTGGAATTGATGGAAGCAATGCTTGTATGCTTGGGTTTTCACCTTTAAGAGTTTACATATTAGGGGTCACACATTGGAGTTCACAAGTACGAGAGATACACAAAGTTAACCTTGTAACTTTGTGAATTCACACTTCCCATAATCCCACTCTCAGAGGAGGAGTCAACCTTTTACACTGAGCATAAATAGAGCTTCAGTAAGTCAGTCAGTTCAGAAGCCTTGAGTCAGAGTTGAGCTAGAGCCAGAAGTCAGTTCAGAAGATTGCCAGGAGTCAAAGCTAACCAGACCCAAGGAAAGAGATAAGACATGGGAAGAGAAAATAAACATTTGGATTTTATCAGCTGGCTGCATTTGAAGTGATTATTACTTTGAACCAAAACTAAGGCTGTCTCCAGAAAATCTCCCCAAGAAACCTGCTCACAGAGAATGATCACATTATAAAAAAGAACACCACACCTTGCAAAATTAAATCCCATATCTGAACAACAATTAAAATAACCCTTTATTCTCACACTCATGACAGTGGAGGATTATACAATTGGGCATAGTTTAATGACGTTGAAAATAAAAGAAGAAATGTGTTTTTAAAACGAGATGATTAAGGAGGCATTAATGCATGAATGAGGCTAAGACCATTTGGGGAGACTAAAGAAAAATGTGAGAGAATGAATATGAAAAAAATTTTTGCAGGTTTGCATACATCCTATTTATAATTATTTTTAAAATGCACTCAGTCAGGAACTAATTTTTTTTGGGGGGGGTGAGGGAGGCAGGGAGAAGATGGCTTCTAGAATTCTAATTTTAAACTAGTGTTCTTGTCTGGATGGAAGGCCCATCATGGATGCATGTGAATTAATCTCTGGGGATTTGAAAAGAAGCTATTCCAGGAAGTAACCCACGAACAAGGTTCCTTAGGCAATGACTTATTTCAAACAGTGCCAGACTATATTATGGGCATTAATCAGGCACACGTATCAAGATGCCTTGCACTATTGCTAGAAGCCATAATACTTTATATAGCAAACATTCATGAGCATTTAGTTAGTAGATTTTTTTTACTCATTCCAAGCAGTTATAACTGAAGGGATTTATCTAGCAAAAGCATTTTTACTATTTTTGTAGTGACAAATAAAATGAAATGGTTTGTGATTCTCTATAGCTCAAATAACTAATAGTTTTGGAATCTTGTCCAAGTCTATTCAGAATCCTTAGCTGTACAATCTATTGGAAAAATTCTATAAGTTTTGCATTTTCATCACAATCCTCATGCAAGTTTAGTTTGCCTCTGATCATGAGGGTTACAGAAAGATCATTTTGATTCCCATTATAATGAACCCAGGTAAGGTATACTGTCACACCTAGACAGAAAAATAAACAAAATTATTCTTTTTTCAGGCCATTTATTTCAAACGACCTAAAGAGCTTTGTATTGTGAAAAGTATAACTTTGTGGATAACTAATGAGGTAATTGAATTAGTTGTAAAGTAACCTAAGCAATAACATGAAAACCAGATCCCTTCCCCCATCACTGTCCTTCCCCTGGGAAATATATTACAGAAATACATGGAATCAGTATACTCTACTATATATCTCACAGAAATCATTGTTCTCTCTTTGGGGGTGGGCTGATATTTAAAAAAAAAATTGATTGACTCAAATCCAACTAAACCTGGGTCAGAAACAAGATCTTCCGGTTCCCATTCTATCCTCTATTGACCTACACTTCCTAGATAATTAAATAGTTGGATTTTGTTTACATTTTGCGGAAATACTTCATAATTAATTATTGTTTTCATTACAGTTTCTCTAGCTATTGTGCTAAAATAATTTACAGAGACAAATAAAGACTAATTATTCCCCTAGAAATATAGGAAATGAACTAATGTAAATAAATGAAAATAAATCCAAATAATATTAAATACATTTACATTAAGGGCATGGCATTAAAAGCCATTTTTGGAATCTGTTATTCAACATATAAGTAAGAGAGGCATCTTTGGTTGTTATCCCAAATCATGCAACCATATAACTGGAAAGCATTTGATTATGGTAAGCTGGAGAGAGGAGGACAAATAACTAATCTGTATCATAGCAGGATAGGAAAGATATGGATAGTTCATATAGACCTTGGGATTTTAATGGACTGTAGCTTCAATATAAATTATGTGATATGGGTACCAAAAAAAAAACTAATAGGACCTATAGGTACATAGATAATCAATCAATAAATATTTTTTCCATGTCTATTCTGTGAAAAGCATTGAGATAAAGGAAAGAGAACACTAAGAAGAGGCAAAAATTGTTGCCCTCAAGAACTTCATGATCAAATATTGGAAGCAACACATCCAGGAAAATACAGGAGTAAGCTCTGATGTCTTCTATAAGCAGAATATCACTTCTGGAATACCATATTCAGTTTCAAATATCATGTCTTTGAAAGTTTTTAATAAGCTAAAACTTTGGAGGGGCAAGTAATTACTGAAGGAACTGGAAATTATATGATATGGGAATGCACAGAGGAACTAGAAATATTGTACCTGAAAGAAAGAACAAGTGGAAAGAAGATGGCTTCCTTCAAGTAGTTAAAGAACTAGAATGTAAACATGAAATTAGATTTGTTTTGCATAGCCCCAGAGATTAGAATCTGAAGAAGTGGGTGGAAGTTTCTATGAGGAAGATTTTAAATTGGCATTAGGGAAATACATTTCTTTTTAAAGGTTTTTTTTCTAGTTAATCAACATTTATTTTTTCAGGAGGGCGGAGCCAAGATGGTGGAGAAGGCACACGCAATTTTTTAAGCTCTTCTCATACCCTCGCGACCAATTATTAAATTTAGTCTCAAAAATAGCACGTGACTGGTAAAATTCAAGAAGATTAGAAGTACAACAACTTATCAACTGAAGATAATCTGGAAGATTGCCAGAAAAGGTTTGTCTTGAGCAGCCAGAGCAGATCAGCTCAAGCAGGGATAGAACCAGAGGCTAAGATCCAGAGTGGACCAAGAGCAGGGCCTGTGTGGTTAGAAAAGTTATAGAGACAACTCTGCCATAGGCTGACTGCTCTGCCTTGATTACAAAGCAGTAGACCAGCAGAGAAAGTAAAGCTAAAGGTAGAGGGTACTCTAAAAGAAAATGCCAGAACCTAACAAGATCTGGCTGTACCCATCCAAAACCAAAAGTGACTCAGCACAAACCACAGCACAGCTGTACAGTGGCATTAGTGGCATTCTGCAGCACAGGCTGGGCAGTCACAAATCTGGACAATGGGGGCCTCAGCCTGGGGCAAATGAACTTCCACAGAACGACTGTGCTTCCCTGGGCAGAGACACTTTGGGTCCCTTCCAGGCTATTCGTTGGACAACTGCTAATTCCCACAGTCCCACAACAGACTTTGGCTTGAGGTAGTAACACTTTCACTGCTCAGTCTCTAGCCCCAGGGCACTCGCTAATCCGCACAACGGGGTTCTTCACTGGGCACTTCCACAGCTGGGCTACCCAGGCCTGAATCACATCCTGTGGGGAACTTTTTCCCAGAGCAGTCCGGTACCTCACAACTCTTTGCAGCCCATTTGTAGGAGAGCTACTATCCATACACCTATCCCTGTTTTGCAGAGGAAGCTGGTAACCTCCTTGCCCTGAAGGCGGACCCTACAGGCTTTTTAAAAAAATGAGTAAAAGAATCAAAATGACAATCGATAGCTTCTATACAGAAAGAGAGCAGGTTTTTCAACCCTAAGGAGATTAATAGCAAACAGTCTCCAGACAATACCCCAAAGGGGGATGTAACCTAGTTCCAATCACACAAATCTCTCCAACAAGAGACTATTAAAAATCTTAAAAGAGAGCTTAGAAGAAAAGTGGGGAAAGGAAAGAAAAGCTATGCAAGAGAGTAAAAACTTCCTGTATTGTGAATTGGGAAAGGTAAAGAACTCCCAGGAAGTAAAGGGAAACAGAATTTATGAATTGGAAAAGGTAAAGAAATCACAGGAAAGTAGGATTTGTGAATTGAAAAAGATAAAGAACTTCCAAGAAAGGACAATTTGTGAATTAGGAAAAGAACTCACTAAAAAAATAGTGAAATGGAAAAAATTCCATAGAGCAAAACAACTCATTTAAAAACTCAATTGGACATATACAAAAAGAAAAAAGCTAATGAAGAAAATCATTAAAAATCAGAACTGAACAAATGAAATGAAAGATTCATTGACACATCAAGAAACAGTCAAGCAAAACCAAACACATGAAAAATTAGAAAAAAAAAGTTAAATATCTACTTGGAAAACAACAGATCTGGAAAATATATCTAGGAGAGATAATGTGAGGATTATTGGACTTCCACAAAAAATTATAATGAAAAAAAGAGCCTAGAAACTATTTTACAGGAAATCATCAAAAAGAACTGCCCAGATGTAGTAGAAGCAGAAGGTAAAATAGGTATTGAAAGAATTCATTAAACGCCTTCTGAAAAAGACCCTAAAATAAAACACCAAAGAATATTGTGGCCAAATTTCAGAACTATCAGACTAAGGAAAACATAGTATAAGCAGCCAAGAAAAAACAATTCAAATACCAAGGTACCACAATAACGATCACTCAAGATCTGGTTGCGTCCACATTAAAGGATCGAAGGGCATGGAATCTAATATTCCAAAAGCCAAAAGAACTTGGAATGCAGCCAAAAATAAACTATGCAGCTAAGCTGAGCATTTTCTTCCATGGAAGAAGACAGACATTTAATAAAACAGATGAATTCCATTTGTTTCTAAGAAAAAAACCAGATCTAAAAAAAAAATAAAAAGATCCCCAAACATAGGACTCAAAAGAAGCAGAACAAGGTAAAAGGAACTCTTGAGAATTGTATTTCTGTTATGGATATACATAAAGACCACATGTATAATTTGATTTTACTGACATAACATAAAAAAGGGAAGTAGGAATGGAAAGGGGCTAGTGTCAGAAAAAGGGAAAAGAGATAAAAATGAGGGAAACTACATCCCTTGAAGAGGCAAAGGAAACCTGTCATATCTGAGGAAACTTAGAGAGGGGGAAGAACATTGTGTGAATCTTACTCTCATCAGAGTTGGCTCAAAGAGAAAATAATTGACATATGTGTTTTAGTAGCAGGGAATATGTACTAATTAATGAGTTTTCAGACACCTCTGAGATGGAAAGAAAAGAACATGAAGATGAGAAGGAGGAGGAGATGATATCTGACAGCTAGCAAATTGAGAAGAAGCTCCTGTAGCTGCTAAGAGAATTTTTCCTTTGTGAAAGGCCTGGACTTGGGATTTAAAGAACGGAGGAGCACTCCCTGGTGCTTCTTATTGCCTTAAGTCTTTCCTCTGTTGCTGATCAGCTTATGTTAAAATATAAGAAATTTGACAATTTGTGTTCTTGGTTGAACTTATTTCTTTGATCTGTTAGCCACACAAGTGTGGACATTTGCTTTCAGATTAATTTCACCAATAGCCGTCATCCATTATGTATAGTAGAAGCATGATGGCATGGCATGAGTTGATGCTCTAGAAACTATTGCCTAGTAACTGTAGACCTTTGGTTAAAAAGATAAATGTGGCATCTTCTCTTTGTGCAACTGTTTGCACAACCTCATTAACCTCTAACCTCATTAAAAAGTGGGAGAGAAAAAGGGAAATGGAAAAGAGTAATAAGGGAAGGGTACAAGAAAGGGGAAGGGATTCAAAGAGAGGAAGGAGGGACCCTAAAGAGGGGGAGAGCTGTGTGATGCAAGTGGGGCCCATAAGTTTAATACTGGGAAAGGGGGTAAGGGGAAGCAAGAAAAAGGAAAGCATAATCTGGGAATAATAAGATGCCAGGAAATACAGAATTAGTCATTTTAACTGTAAATGTGAATGGGATGAACTCTACCATAAAGAGGAGGAGGATAGCAGACTGAATCAAAAGTCAGAAGCCTACAATATGTGGTTTACATGGAAACACATTTAAAGCAGGAAGAAACATACAGAGTAAATGTAAAAGGCTGGAGCAGAATCTATTATGCTTCAGGTGAAGCCAAAAAAGCAGGGATAGTCATCCTATCTCATATCAAGCAAATGCAAAAGTTGATCTAATTAAAAGAGATAAAGAAGGAAACTATCTTGCTAAAGGATAGTATAGACAATGAAGCAATATCGATGCTAAACCTATATGCACCAAGTGGGTATAACATTCTCCTACAGGAGAAGTTAAGAGAGTTAAAAGAAGAAATAGTCAGCAAAACTGTAATAGTGGGAGATCTCAATCTTGCACTCTCAGAATTAGATAAATGAAACCACAAAACAAATAAGAAAGAAATTAAAGAGGTAAATAGAATATTAGAAAAATTAGGTATAATAGATCTTTGGAGAAAACTGAATAGAGAGAAAAAGGACTGTACTTCTTAGCAGTTCATGGAACCTATACAAAAACTGACCATATATTAGGACATAAAGACCTCAAAATTAAATGCAGGAAGGCAGAAATAGTAAATGCTTTCTTTTCAGATCACAATGCAATAAAAACTACATTCAACAAAAAGTTAGGGGTAAATAGACCAAAAAGTAATTGGAAACTAAATAATCTCATTTTAAAGAATGATTGGTTGAAACAGAAAATTATAGAAACAATTAATAATTTCACTCAAGATAATGACAATAATGAGACATCATACCAAAATTTGTGGAATGCAGTCAAAGCAATAATAAAGGGAAATTTTATATCTTTAGAGGCTTACTTGAATAAAATAGAGAAAGAGAAGATCAGTGAATTGGGTTTGCAACTTAAAAAGCTAGAAAAAGACCAAATTAAAAATCCCGAATCAAATTCTAAATTTGAAATTCTAAAATTAAAAGGAGACATTAATAATATTGAAAGTAAAAAAAAACTATTGAATTAATAAATAAAACTAAGAGTTGGTTTTATGAAAAAACCAATAAAACAGATAAACCTTTGGTAAATCTGATTAGAAAAAGAAAAGAGGAAAATCAAATTGTTAGTCTTAAAAATGAAAAGGGGGAAATTTCCACCAATGAACAGGTAATTAGAACAATAATGAGTTACTTTGCCCAACTTTATTCCAATAAATTTGATAACCTAAGTGAAATGGATGACTACCTCCAAAAATATTGGCTTCCCAGATTAACAGAGAAGGACATAAATTGCTTAAATAGTCCCATTTCAGAAAAAGAAACAGGACAAGCTATTAATCAACTCCCTAAGAAAAAATTCCCAGGACCAGATGGATTTACATGTGAATTCTAACAAATATTTAAAGTACAATTAGCCCCAATGTTATATAAACTATTTGAAAAAATAGGGAATGAAGGATTCCAACCAAATTCCTTTTATTAGGACATAGACTTGGTCCTGATACCTAAACCAAGCAGGTTTAAAACAGAGAGAGAAAAATTATAGACCAAGCTTGCTAATGAATAGTGATGCTACAATCTTAAATAAGATATTAGCAAAAAGACTACAAAAATCATCCGCAGGATAATACATCATGATCAAGTAGGATTTATGCCAGGAATGCAGGGCTGGTTCAATATTAGGAAAACTATTAGTATAACTGACCATATTAATAACCAAATTAACAAAAAAACTATATGATCATCTCAATAGATGCAGAAAAAGCATTTGATAAACTCCAACATCCATTCCTATTAAAAACACTTGAGAGTGTAGGAATAAATGGACTTTTCCTCAAAATAATGAATAGCATCTGTTTAAAACCATCAGTAAGTATCATATTTAATGGGGATAAACTGCACCCATTCCCAATAAGATTAGGAGTGAAACAAGGTTGCCCACTATCACCGTTACTATTTACTATTGTATTAGAAATGCTAGCTTTGGCAATAAGAGTTGAGAAAGATTAAAGAAATTAGAGTAGGTAATAAGGAAACCAAATTATCATTCTTTGCTGGTGATAATATGGTAGAGAACCCCAGAGATTCTACTAAATAGCTATTAGAAATAATCCACACCTTTAGCAAAGTTGCAGGATACAAAATAAACCCACATTAGTCATCAGCATTCTTATATATCACTAACAAAATTCAACAGTTATAGTTACAAAGAGAAATTCTATTTTAATTAACTACTGATAGTGCAAAATATTTAGGAATCTATCTGCCAAGGGAAAATCAGAAACTATATGAGCAAAACTACAAAACACTTTCCACACAAATAAAGTCAAATCTAAACAACTGGAAAAACATTAAATGCTCTTTGATAGGGTGAGCAAATATAATAAAGATTACCTAAACTAATCCATTTATTTAGTGCTGTACCAATCAAACTCCCAAAAAACTATTTTAATGACCTAGAAAAATAACAACAAAGTTCATATGGAAAAACAAAAGGTAAAAAATTTCAAGGGAATTAATGGAAAAAAAAATCAAATGAAGGTGGCCTAGAGTACCAGATCTAAAATTAAATTATAAAGCAGTTATCATAACCATTTGGTATTGGCTAAGAAATACACTAGTTGATCAGTAGAATAGGTTAGGTTCAAAGGACAAAAGAGTCAATAACTTTAATAATCTAGTGTTTGATAAACACAAAGACCCCACCTTTTGGGATAAGAACTCACTGTTTGACAAAAATTGCTGGGAAAATTGGACATTAGTATGGCAGAAAGTAGGCATTGACCCACACTTAACACCCTACACCAAGATAAGGTCAAAATGGATTCATGACCTAGGCATAAAGAATGAAATTATAAATAAATTAGAAGAACATAGGATAGTTTACCTCTCATAGCTGTGGATTAGGAAGGAATTTGTGATAAGAGAAAAACTAGAGATCATTATGATCACAAAATAAAAAATTTTGATTATATCAAATTGAAAAGTTTTTGTACAAACAAAACTAATGCAGGCAAGATTAGAAGGGAAACAGTAAACTGGGGAAACATTTTTACAATCAAAGGTTCTGATAAAGGCCTCATTTCCAAAATATATAGAGAATTGACTGTAATTTATAAGAAATCAAGGCATTCTCCAATTGATACATGGTCAAAGGATATCAGCAGACAATTTTTATTTGAAGAAATTGAAATTATTTCTAGCCATATGAAAAGATGCTCCAAGTCATTATTAATCAGAGAAAAGGAAATTAGGACAACTCTGAGATACCACATACCTGTCAGATGGGCTAGAATGACAAGGAAAGATAATGAGGAATGCTGGAGGGGATGGAGGAAAACTGGGACACTGATACATTGTTGATAGAATTGTGAATACATTCAGTCATTCTGGAGAGCAATTTGGAACTATGCTCAAAAAGTTATCAAATTGTGCATAGCCTCTGATCCAGCAGTGTTACTACTGGGCTTATATCCCAAAGAGAGTTTAAGGACGGGAAAGGGCCCTGTATGTACAAGAATGTTTTTGCCAACTTTCTTTGTATTTGCCAGAAACTGGAAACTGAATGGATGGCCTTCAATTGGAAAATGGTTGGGTAAATTGTGGTATATGAATATTATGGAATATTATTTTTCTGTAAGAAATAACCAGCAGAATAATTTCAGAAAGGCCTGGAGAGACTTACATGAACTGTTGGTGAGTGAAATGAGTAGGACCAGCAGATTATTATATACTTCAACAACAATACTTTATGATGATCAATTCTGATGGATGTGGTCCTCTTTAACAATGAGATGAACCAAATCAGTTCCAATAGAACAGTAATGAACTGAACCAGGTACACCCAGCAAAAGAACTCTGGGAGATAACTATGAACCACTAGATAGAATTCCCAATCCCTCTGTTTTTGTCCGCCTGCATTTTTGATTTCCTACACAGGCTAATTGTACACTATTTCAAAGTCCGATTCTTTTTGTAAAACAAAATACCTGTTTGGACTTGTATACATATATTGTATTTAACTTATACTTCAACATATTTAATATGTATTGGTCAACCTGCCATCTTGGGGAAAGGGTGGGGGGAAGGAAGGAAAAAGTTAGAACAAAACCTCTTGCAATTGTCAATGCTGAAAAATTAGCCATGCATATATCTTGTAAATAAAATGTTATAATAAAAAATATTTTCTCTCCTTATCACCATGTCCCCTTACTAGAAAGGAAAGAAAAATCTCAAGATATTCATATATATATATATATATATATATATATATCAGAAAGAAAGAAAGAAAGAAAGGGAGAAAGAAAGAGAAAAAAGAAAGAAAGAAAGAAAGAAAGAAAGAAAGAAAGAAAGAAAGAAAGAAAGAAAGAAAGAAAGAGAGAAACAAGAGAGGAAGGGAAAAGGAAGGAAAGAATGAAGGAAAGGAAGGAAGAAAAGAAGAAAAAAAGAAAGAGAAAAAACAGAGAATTCACATTAGTGATATTCATTAAAAGTAATAATTGACCAAAGGTAGAAGAAATAGTTAATTAACCATTAATAAAAAAGTTTAAGAGAAGGCTATTGTTCACTGCTAATTGTAGGGAGTGCGTTTAATTTCAAGTAAGTACTGTCACTTCTCATTCCAAGAAGGTGGGACTTGCACTTTTTATTTGTTTGTTTCACTTTACAAGGTATCCTTATATTAGTTTCTTTCTGAATTTTCTTCTTTCCTTCTTTGCATTTTCTAAGTAAAAATAGGAATGAGTTGATTTACTCATCAAAATATTTGTATTGGATTCTACCACAATTCAATTTAATTAAAAATATTTATTAAGCATTTACTAAAGACCAAAAAAAAATAGTTCTTGCTTCTGCTCCTAGTAAGTAGGAATGTCTTTTTATAAATTGTAAAATAATCAACTTTTATAAAGCACTTTAAGTATTGAAAAGTACTTGCTTTAAAATATTATTTCCTTTTAAACATAACAAACTTGGGAGGTAGGGAAATTGAAGCTAAAGGATGGCAAAGGGTTTCCCAAGGGTCATATAGCAAGTAAGTATCTATGTGTGGAGTTGAATTTCAGTCTTCCTGATTCCAGATCCAGCATTTTATCCCCTGTGACTCCTACTGGACTTGTCTTGGATATAGAACCTACAACATTTCCTCATATATAATAAATTCTCAATAAATACTTATTGATTGGTTGAAAGAGAATATGCAAAGAAAGTGAATAAAGTTGTTTCAGTACATACTAATAAATGAGAAGATAAGTAAAAGGAACATTTGAACTGTGTTTGGATATCCCCCTTTAGATAGGAATCTCCTCTATGGCAGAGATTGTCTTTCTTTTTGTTCTTTGTATCCCCAGCAGCACAGTGCCTGGAACATCAGAGATGCTTAATAAACTGGGATGCTACACAGCAGCAGTGAGGAGAGATCTTTAACTCTGTACAAAGGATTTGAGGTAGAAAATGAAATAATATCACATGGGGGAAGGGACACCCAACAGAGTAGTGTGGTGGATATTATATGTGCATCATCATGGATTCATTCTGATTGTCATTATTTGGGTGACTGATGAGAAATGGCATCAATTTAAAATCACATTTTTTTTGATACAATTCAAAAATTCTTTTTCTGAAACATCTCATGGGGGTAATTAGTCTTTGCAATTAAGAAGGAGCATATCAAGGCAGTTAGGTAGTACAGTGGATAAAGTGTCAGTACTGGAATCGGGAGGGCCTAAATTCAAATCCAGACATCAGGCACTTGACACTTAGTAGTTGTGTGATATTGGACAAATCCCTTAACTCTGATGAAAAAGAAGCAGCAGCAACATCTGAACTGATTCATTTCTCCCTATATTTGAATAATGTCTTTTTACAGAAGCAACACAAGCAAGGAATTACTTTTTTGTTTGTTTGTTTTTTATTTATTTATTTATTATTATAGTAACTTTTTATTGACAGAATCCATGCCAGGGTAATTTTTTTTACAACATTATCCCTTGCACTCACTTCTGTTCCGATTTTTCCCTCCACCCTCCACCCCCTCCCCTAGATGGCAAGCAGTCCTATATATGTTGAATATGTCCTAGTATATCCTAGAAACAATGTATGTGTGCAGATCCAAATAGTTTTCTTGTTGCACAGGGAGAATTGGATTCAGAAGGTAAAAATAACCCGGGAAGAAAAACAAAAATGCAAACAATTTACATTCGTTTCCCAGTGTTTTTCCTTTGGGTGTAGCTGCTTCTGTCCATCATTGATCAATTGAAACTGAATTAGGTCTCTTTTTCAAAGAAATCTACTTCAATCAGATTACATCTTCACACAGTATTGTTGTTGACGTATATAATGATCTCTTGGTTCTGCTCATTTCACTTAGCATCGGTTCATGTAATTCTCTCCAAGCCTCTCTGTATTCATCCTGCTGGTCATTTCTTACAGAATAATAATATTCCATAACATTCATATACCACAATTTACCCAACCATTCTCCAATTGATGGGCATCTACTCAGTTTCCAGCTTTTAGCCACTACAAACAGGGCTGCCACAAACATTTTGGCACATACTGGTCCCTTTCCCTTCTTTAGTATCTCCTTGGGGTATAAGCCCAGTAGAAACACTGCTGGATCAAAGGGTATGCACAGTTTGATAACTTTCTGGACATAATTCCAGATTGCTCTCCAGAATGGTTGGATTCGTTCACAGCTCCACCAACAATGTATCAGTGTCCCAGTTTTCCCGCATCCCCTCCAACAATCATGATTATTTTTTCTTGTCATCTTAGCCAATCTGACAGGTGTGTAGTGGTATCTCAGAGTTGTCTTAATTTGCATTTCTCTGATTAATAATGATTTGGAACACTCTTTCATATGAGTGATAATAATTTCCATTTCATCATCTGAAAATTTTCTGTTCATATCCTTTGACCATTTATCAATTGGAGAATGGCTTGGTTTCTTATAAATTAGAGTCAATTCTCTATATATTTTGGAAATGAGGCCTTTATCAGAACTAACTGTGAAATGTTTTTCCCAGTTTGTTGCTTCCTTCAATCTTGTTTACATTAGTTTTGTTTGTACAGGCTTTTAATTTGATGTAATCAAAATTTTCTATTTTGTGATCAATAATGGTCTCTAGTTCGTCTTTAGTCACAAATTTCTTCCTTCTCCACAAGTCTGAGAGATAAACTATCCTATGTTCCTCCAATTTGTTTATAATCTCGTTCTTTATGTCTAAATCATGGACGCATTTTGATCTTATCTTGGTATACGGTGTTAAGTGTGGGTCCATGCCTAATTTCTGCCATACTAATTTCCAGTTATACTACGAGTTTTTGTCAAATAATGAATTCTTATCCCAAAAGTTAGGATCTTTGGGTTTGTCAAACACTAAATTGCTATAGTTGACTATTCTGTCTTGTGAACCTAACCTGTTCCACTGATCAACTAATCGATTTCTTAGCCAATACCAAATAGTTTTGGTGACTGCTGCTTTATAATATAGTTTTAGATCAGGTACAGCTAGGCCACCTTCATTTGATTTTTTTTTTTCATTAATTCTTTTGAGATTCTTGACCTTTTATTATTCCATATGAATTGTGTTGTTATTTTTTCTAGTTCATTAAAATATTTTCTTGGAAGTCTGATTGGTATAGCACTAAATAAATAGATTAGTTTAAGGAGTATTGTCATCTTTATTATATTCGCTCGACCTACCCAGGAGCACTTGATATTTTTCCAATTGTTTAAGTCTGACTTTATTTATGTGGAAAGTTTTTTGTAATTTAGCTCATATAATTCCTGACTTTCCTTTGGTAGATAGATTCCCAAATATTTTATGCTGTCGACAGTTATTCTGAATGGAATTTTCTTGTATCACTTGTGTTGGATTTTGTTGGTGATGTATAAAATGCTGAGGATTTATGGGGATTTATTTTATAACCTGCAACTTGCTAAAGTTATGGATTATTTCTAATAGCTTTTTCATAGAATCTCTAGGGTTCTCTAAGTATACCATCATGTCATCTGCAAAGAGTGATAGTTTGGTTTCCTCACTGCTTATTCTGATTCCTTTAATCTCTTTCTCGACTCTTATTGCAGGGGCTAGTGTTTCTAATACAATATTGAATAATAATGGTGACAGTGAGCAACCTTGCTTCACTCCAGATCTTACTGGGAAAGATTCCAGTTTTTCCCCATTGCATATGATGCTTACTGATGGTTTTAAATATATGCTCCTGACTATTTTAAGAAAAAGTCCATTTATTCCTATACTCTCAAGTGTTTTTATTAGGAATGGATGTTGTATTTTATCAAATGCTTTTTCTTCATCTATTGAGATGATCATATGGTTTTTGTTCGTTTGCTTATTGACATAGTCAATTATGCTAATAGTTTTCCTAATATTGAACTAGCCCTGCATTCCTGGTATAAATCCTACTTGGTCATAGTGTATTATCCTAGGAATGATTTTCTGTAATCTTTTGCTAATTTTATTTAAGATTTTAGCATCGATATTCATAGAGGATTGGTCTATACTTTTGTTTCTCTGTTTTCAGCCTATCTGGTTTAGGTATCAATTACCATGTCTGTTCGTAAAGGAGTTTGGTAGGACTCCTTCAGTCCCTATTTTTCAAATAGTTTATATAGCATTGGGGTTAATTGTTCTTTAAATGTTTGAGAACTCACATGTAAATCCATCTGGTCCCTGGGATTTTCTTAGGGAGTTGGTTAATAAACTTGTTCTTTTTCTAAAATGGGATTTTAGGATATTTACTTCTTCCTCTGTTAATCTGGGCAAGCTATATTTTTGAAGATATTCTTCCATTTCATTTAAGTTGTCGAATTTGTTGCCATAAAGTTGGGTAAAGTAATTCCTAATTATTGCTCTAATTAAGGAATTACTTATTGACTCAAGAGAAGTTGTGAATATCTGATATGACTTGTTTCACTGAAAGAGGGAATTTCTCTTGTAATGGTTAGTTGTGTACTGCCTGGAAAGCAAAACACTACACTGACCCATTTAAAAAGATCCAGACACAAGGCAGATCTGAAGGCTAACAGACAAGGGACTCACAGGAAACAGGGAGATCCACTGCACAGCTGAATTTTCTGGACAACAGTGAATCTTGAATAATGCATTCCAGTCAGTGTTATTAAAAATGTAGTATGTGTCAGTCACAGAAAACCCAGTTTTCATAAAGAGATTCTTCCCCACTCTCCACTGTGAGTAAAAACGAGCAGAGATATTTTTCACAAATTAGAACTGAAATTCATAAGCTTTTTCTCTCCCATTCCTTCTGTTCATGTCACTCTTCTCAAACTTTTTTGCAAAAGGATAAAATTACAGAGTTGTGGCTGCATAAAGTGAAAGTATATATCTGTATGAAAAATAGTGTCTTACTAAGGTTTGGGGTGTGAGAATATGTGTGTTGAATACTTCATATCAGTCTGAGAATGGACCTATTCAAAAGGAGCCATTACCAAGTTCATTTGTGTATGTTATTTTTTAAATTGTGTGGATACAGAACTGCAATTTACTCTTCTACACATAAAACCATTTTTACCATTGCAGAATTCAATTGAGGATATGAGCATTTACAGGATGATAAAATTTAAGAGGTGAGTTTGTAGATTCATACTTGAAAGACATTCATTGTATAATTAATTTATCTGCCAAATAGTCATTGAGTCTGCTAGAAGACTTTCAAGGTCAGAGAATCTTAATTCTTTCTTGGAATAGCTCTAATTTGTTAAACTTTTTCCTGAGATCAGGACATTAGCCCTTTTATTAATATATTTATGTGCTATATCTCCAGATCAGAATATAAATTCTTAAAAAAACAAAAACCAGGTTATTCATATCTAGATCTTGTATCTTCCAAAATCCTCATAATACTGTCCTGTGTCATTTTTGCAGATGCTAAATTAATGTTTTTGAATTAGATTGAGCAATTTGGTACAATGAAGAGAGTAATATCTCTAGAATCAGACAATTTGGGTTTAAATCACCTTTGATGTTTAATCTTCCTGAGTCTCAGTTTCCAAATCTGTAAAATTATGACTTTGATACAAGATTGTCATTTAAAATAATACTTTTCAGCTCTAATTCTATGACCTTAAAATGTAATTTTAAGGGTATTTAATTTTTACACTTGAATTTGTATAATGTGAGCAAAAATGTGCTGGTGAATATTAAACAACTGTCTCTAAAATACATATATAATATAGATACATAGGCACAATACACTCACAAATTGAAATCTGCATTATTAACATTTTGCCATAATGTTTGTAAGTCTATATAATCAACGAAATAATTAACCAAAACATTATTTATGAGTTCTGCCTACTTCTGAAATATAAATGTTGCAGTAAAAAAAAAAAAATAACAATTGAATCTCCTGAGCCTATTTAGCAATGAATATGAATCAAATAACTGAGATAAGGAAACAAAACAGTACATCCCATTCAGACTTTTTTTTGTTTTTGTTTTTTTTAAGAGAACCATGACATCAGGGAGATTATACCAGGACATGTCATGATGTGCACATCATGTAAGTGAATTGGATTTAAAGGATAGAAAGTTGTTTAAGGTAATTTGCCTAACTTAGCCCTCCAGAGCCATATGGGTCAAGTGGCCAGATATAGATCAGGACAATTAAAGATAGCCCTAAATGAATGGGGGGGGGGCACACCCATTCAGTTATTATAGCTAACCAGCAATTGAAACAGAATCTTCTCTTTCCCCTAGTTCAAAAAAAATAAATCAATCAAAATAAATAAATCTGGGAATGGAAAAGCCTCAGGGTTTCTGGTCAAGGCAGTAATGATTGCTATTTACATTCAAACTGAGTCAAGCAGAACTCAAACAATGACCAAATGGGGCTTGGTCTGGGACTATTGGTGGCTAATCAGTGAGAAACAGATTGATTTTAGTTTAAAGAATGACCTTTAAGAAGGAAGTCTACTCAGTAAATGCAAAGATATCTTGACAGGGTTCAGAGATCCAAATGGGGAAAAAAAAACTTTTAAGAGCATCTGTAAGAAAGGGCATGATGCCCTATGTGGATAGAGAGAGGGAAAGGAAGGAGGAAAAACAGGGAAAAAGGCAGGAAGAGTTAAAGAAAGGAAGGAAAGGAGGGAGGGAGGAAAGAAGGAAGTATTTAAGGAAGGAAGGAAAGAAGGAAAGAAGGAAGAAAGGAAGGGCACACATCAAATGTTTGATTTGAAAAAATAGAACAACAATCAAAGAACTTTGCAAAGAACTTTTTTCTTCTACCTCTCTTATTTACCTTTTAAGTCTTTTATGAGCACTTTTAAGAAGGCTCTTTGGATTTGAGACCAATTTATATTACTCTTTGAGATTTCTTCTGTGGACATTTTGTTCTCATCTGAGTTGGTGTTTTTGTCTACTTTGTTACCATAGTAGCTTTCTACAGTCAAAAAATGGTTCTTTTTAGTTTCTTGCTCCCTTTATTTCCTTTTCTTTTGGTATTTCCCCTTTTTACTTTTATGATTGAGCTCTGCTTCTTGGGTAAAGGAGGCACTGTCCCAAGCTCTGAATCTTGGTTTTGAGCAGAAGGGCCCCTTGTATTTGCAGGGAGTAGCTTTGCCTGCTTTTTTCAGGAAACAGTCTGGTTTCTCAGAGTTTGTCTTTTGAGCTGGGACTGGAAGCTGTTCTATTGATTTGCTCCTCTACTGAATTAGCATTGAGGGTCTTAGTTGCTGATTTGTTGTGGTTACAACCCTCTTACTGGCTTTTCCACAGTTTGTCTGAGTCAAACTGAATACTCTTTTCATCAAAGTGAGACTGAATTTTTTGAAGATTTTCCAGTTTATTTTGAACTGGAGAGTGGTTTCATTCCATCAGATTCTGTTCAGAGGCTTGGTTTCATATGATTTTTGAGGAAAAACTGGGAAAATTTAAGCAGCTTCCTGGCTTTACTTTACCATCTTGGCTCCACCCATGGAAAACTCTAGGGTAGTTATTCCTGCCATGCCCAACTAATACAAAGACTGGGAAGGAAAGAAAACATCCCTTTATCCTCATGCATTCTAGTGATTTTAATAGGAATGGGTGTATTATTTTGTCAAAAGTTTTTTCTGCATCTATTGAGATTATCATGTGATATCTGTTAGATTTATTATTGATAAGGTTGATTATGGTTATAGATTTCCTGATATTGAACTAAGCCTCCTTTCCTGATGTAAGACCCACTTGGTTCTAGTGTATTCTCTTGCTGATAAGTTGCTGTAATTACTTTGCTAATATTTTATTTAAATTTTTGCAACAATATTCCTTAGGGGAATTGGTCTATAAATTTCTTTCTCTGTTTTGCCTCTTCCTGGTTTAGGTATCAGTATCACATTTGTATCATAAAAGAAATTGGGGGGGGGAGGGTGGAGCCAAGATGGTAGAGAAGACACATACTTTATTCTAAACTCCTGTTCTACACTCACTATTATTTACCAAATTCAGCCTCAGAAATAGTGCTTGCTGGTGAAATCCACAAATATTGGGAGTACAACAAATTACCAGCCAAAAATAATCTAGAAGATTGCCAGAAAAGGTTTGTCCGGATCAGGAGAGCAGGCCAGCACAGGAAGGAAGGTAGAATGCAGAGGCTAGCACATTGAGTGGACAGGAGTAGGAGTGGTCTCCACAAAACAAGTGGAGATTTTGCAAGGAGAACTCTACTAGAGATGGGCTACTCTGCTTTGGTTGCAAAACAGTGTGAACCAATAAGCATTGTATCAATTCCACTGAGTTAACACTAGGATTCTAACAGAAAGCAGCAAGAATAACTACTCAGCTAAGCTCAGCATTTTCTTCCAGGGAAGAAGATGAACATTCAATGAAACAGGTGAATTCCATGTATTCCTAATGAAAAAACCAGAGCTAAACAAAAAAATTAACCTCCCAATATAGGACTCAAGAGAAGTATAAAAGATATAAAGAACTCTTGAGAACTATATTTCTGTTACGGGAATACTTAAATAGCATGTGTATAATTTGATTTTACTGTTATAATACAAGATAAAAGGAACTAGAAGTGGAAAGGGGATTGTATCAGAAAAAGGGAAAAGGGGAAATTTAAAAAAGGGAAACTACATTCCACAGGTAGGCAAAGAAAACATTATATCTGATAGGATTTAAAGAGGGGGAGGAATATTATGTGAATCTTACTATCATCATCTTTGGTTTAAAGAAAAAATAATTGACATATTTGGTTTATAAAGAAATTTCTCTCACCTCATTAAAAAGTGGGAGAGGAAAAGGGAAAAGGAAAAGAACAATAAGGGAAAGATACAAGAAAGGGAAAGCAATTCAAAGGGAGGAGGGATGGATTCTAAAGAGGGAGAGCTGCGTGAGGCAAGTGGTGCCCATAAGTTTAATACTGGTGTGGGGGATAATGGGGATAAGAAAAAGAAAAGCATAATCTGGGGATAATAAGATGGCAGGAAATACAGAATTAGTAATTTTAACCATAAATGTGAATGGGATGAACTCTCCCATAAAGCAGATATGGATAGCAGACTAGATCAAATGCGACAATCCTACAATATGTTGTTTACAGTAAACACATTTAAAGCAGGATGATATAAATCTAGTAAAGGTAAAAGGCTGGAGCAGAACCTATTATACTTCAGGTGAAGAAAAGAAAAAAAAAAAAAAAAAGGATGGGTACCCGTCCTGATCTCAGATCAAGCAAAAGCAAAAATTGATCTAATTAAAAGAGATAAGGAAGGAAACTATATCTTGCTAAAGGCTAACATAATGAATAAATTGCAGGCAGACAACATAGGCAATATCAATACTAAACATATATGCAATAGGTGATATAGCATCTAACTTCCTAAAGGAGAAATTAAGAGAATTGCAAGAAGAACTACACAGCAAAACTATAATAGTGGGAGATCTCAACCTTGCACTCTCAGAATTAGATAAATCAAACTACAAAAAAATAAGAAAGAAGTTAAAGAGGTAAGTAGAAAATTAGAAAATTTATGTATGATAGATCTTTGGAGAAAACTGAATGGAGACACAAAGGAGTACACTTTCTTCTTGGCAGTTCATAGAACCTAAACAAAAACTGACCATATATTAGGACATAAAGACCTCAAAATTAAATGCAGAAAGGCAGAAATAGTAAATGCATTCTTTTCAGATCACAATGCAATAAAAAACTACATTCAACAAAAAGCTAGGGTTAAATAGACCAAAAAGTAATTGGAAACTAATCTCATCCTAAAGAATGATTGGGTGAAACAGTAAATCATAGACACAATTAATAATTTCACCCAAGAAAATGACAACAATGAGACATCATACCAAAATTTATGGGATGCAACCAAAGCCATAATAAGGGGAAATTTTATGTCTTTAGAGGCTTACTTGAATAAAATAGAGAAAGAGAAGATCAATGAATTGAGCTTGCAACTTAAAAAGCTAGAAAAAAAACAAATTAAAACCTCCCAACCAAATGCTAAATTTGAAATTCTAAAATTAATAGGAGAAATTAATAAACTTGAAAGTAAAAACTATTAAATTAATAAATAAACTAAGAGTTGGTTTTATGAAAGAAACAATAAAATAGATAAACCTTTGGTAAATCTGATTAGAAAAAGGAAAGAGGAAAAGCAAATTGTTAGTCTTAAAAATGAAAAGGGAGAACTTTCAACCAATGAAGAGGGATTAGAGCAATAATAAGGCATCACTTTGCCCAACTTTATGCCGATACATTTGATAACCTAAGTGAAATGGATATCTACCTTCAAAAATGTAGGCTTCCCAATTAACAGAGGAGGAAGTAAATTTCTTAAATAGTCCCATTTTAGAAAAAAGAAATAGAACAAGGTATTGATCAACTTCCTAAGAAAAAATCCCCAGAACCAGATGGATTTACATGTGAATTCTACCAAACATTTAAAGAACAATTAAATCCAATGCTATAGAAACTATTTGAAAAAATAGGGAATGAAGGAGTCCTACCAAATTCCTTTAATGACACAGTCATGGTACTGCTACCTAAACCAAGTAGGTTGAAAACAGAGAAAGAAAATTATAGACGAAGCTCCCTAATGAATATTGATGCTAAAATCTTAAATAAAGCATTAGCAAAAAGACTGGGGACTTCCAGCCAAGATAGTGTAGTGAACACACACCTATCTAAGTTCTTTATTGCTCTCAGAATATTTTTTTTCATAACAAGGCCTCAAAATTAGTGTTTGACTGAAAAAGCAACGAATACATTACCAACAGAAGATATCCTCAAAATTTGCCAGGAAAGGTCTGTTTTTGCTAGCAGGCAGGAATGGTTAGATCAGGCACAGACTGCAGACAGACAGCAAGAGCAAGGCAGGCAGTGAGAGCATGGAAGGCAGTGCACACTGAGCAGACTGCAGAAAATCTGCGGGGAGAACTTTACCACAGTGTGGCTACTTTGCCCTGGCAGCAAGCCAGCAGATCAACAGAGAAGCTACAAACACAGGGGTAAAGACTATAATCCCAGAATGCTAGGGTCTCTTGGGACCTGGCCACACCTATCCAGCACCAGAAGCGACTCAGCTCTCAGAGTCTCACAGTGCACAGGCAGCATAGCCATTGTTGTCCTTCTGCTGTCTCACTGCTACCTCCTGCAGTCTGTAGAGGAAGCTTGGTGACACCACACTTCCCCAAAATCAGACCACATTTGCTTTTTTGGTTTATTTGTTTTCTTTGATTCTTCTTTGACAAAATGAGCAAAAATTTAAAGCAGGCCCTAACTACAGATGGCTTCTATATGGATAAGAGCATACTTCAAACCCTGAGGAGACTAAAAACAGATTATCTCCAAGTGAATCTACAAAGGGGTATATAATCTGATCCCCAACACACAAGACTCTCATAGAAGAAATTAAAAAGGCTCTCACAAGAAAGCTAGAATGAAAAATGGGGAAAGGAAAGGGAATCTTGGCAAGAGGGTCTGGATAAGGCATCTCACTCATTTACAGATAGAGTGGATAAAGAAATCAAATCCCTGAAAAACAGTTAGTAAATTGGAAAAGATAAACAATTCCATGGAAAACAGAATTAGTGGATTGGAAAAAGAAACTAGCTCTCTAAAAAATAAAATTGGCAAAATGGAAAAAAATTCCATAGAATAAAAAACTCACTTAAAAACTCAATCAGACAATTACAAAAAGAAACAAAAAGAGTAAATGAAGAAAATAATTCATTAAAAACTAGAATTTGAACAAATGGAAATGAATGATTTGAGGAGACACCAAGAATCAGTCAAGCAAAAACAACAACAACAAAAAAAAAATGAAACAATGGAAACAAACATCAAATACCTACTTGGGAAAACAACAGAACTGAAATATAGATCTAGGAGAGATAACCGGAGAATTATCGGACTTTCTGAAAATTATGATTTAAAAAAAAGAGCCTACACACTGTTTTTCTGGAAATTGAGAACTGTTAGAAATAGAGGCTAAAATAGACATTGAAAAAATTCAAAACTCCAAGAAATGCTGTGGCTAAATTCCAGAACTATCAAATGAAAGAAAAAATATTACAAGCACCTATAAAAAAAAAATTCAAATACAGAGAAGCTACAATAAGGATTACTCAGGATCTAGCAGCATTCATGTTAAAGGATCTAAGGGCAAGGAATCTGATATTCCAAAAGGCTAAGGAATGTAGTATGCAGACAAGAATAATTTACTCAGCCAAAATGAGTATTTTTTCCAGGAAAGAAGATGGAGATTCAATGAAATAGGTGAATTTCATCTATTTCTGATGAAAAAAAAAATGGACCTTTAAACAAAAAGTTTGATCTTCAAATATAGGACTCAAGAGAAACATAAAACGGTAAAAAGAAATATTGGGAACTATATTTTTTGTTATAAATATACATAAAGAACACATGTATAATTTGGTTTTACAGTTATAATGCAAAAAAGAAACTAGAGGTGGAAAGGAAAGTGTACCAGAAAAAGAGTAAAGTGTAGATAATACATCTCATGAAGAGGCAAAAGAAACCTATTATATTTGAGGGAAAGAAGGGAGGGGGATGAACATAGTATGTATCTTACTCTCATGAGAATTGGCTTAAAGAGAAAAATATTAGACATATTAGATTTACAGAGAAACTTCTCCCACCTCATTGAATAGTGGGAGGGGAAAAGTGAAAAGGGAAGGAATAAGCTAAGCTGAAGGGAATACAGAAATTGTGAGGAAAGCGGATAAGAAAAGTGGAGGAACTCTAAGGTGGAGGGAGAGATCCTAAAAAGAGAGGGTTGTGAGAGGCAAGCATGCTTTTCAGATCACAATGAAATGAAAATTACATTCAATAAAATGCAGGGGGAAATATACCAAAAAAAAATTGGAAACTAAACAATCTCATCCTAAAGAATGATTGGGTGAAACACCAAATCATAGTCATAATTAATAACTTCACCCAAGAAAATGACCATAATGAGATGCCATAGCAAAATATGTGGGATGCAGCCAAAGTGGCAACAAGGGGAAATTTTTAATCTCTAAAGGTGTATTTGCATAAAATAGAGAAAGAGAGGGTAAATGAATTGGGATTGCAACTAAAATTGCTAGAAAAGGAACAAATTAAAAACCCCTAGTCAAACACTAAACTTGAAATTTTAAAAGGAAAAAGGAGAGATTAAAAAAATTGAAAGCAAAAAAAAACACTATTGAATTAATAAATAAAACAGTTTTATGAAATAAAATAGTTTCATGAAAAAAACAACAAAATAAATAAACTCTTGGTAAATCTGATTAAAAAAAGGAAAGAGGAAAATCAAATTGTTAGTCTTAAAAATGAAACATGAGAACTTTCCACCACTGAAGAGGGAATTAGAGCAATAATTAGGAGTTACTTTGCCCAACTTTATGCCAATAAATTTGACAGCTTAAAAGGAATGAAGGAATATCTTCAAAAATATAACTTGCTCAGATTAACAGAGGAAGAAGAAAATTGGTTGAATAGTCCCATTTTAGAAAAAGAAATAGGGCAAGCTATTAATCAACTCCCTAAGAAGAAATCCCCAGGACCAGACAGATTTACATGTGAATTCTACCAAACATTTAAAGAACAACAAACTCCAGTATTATATAAACTATTTGAAAAAAAAGGAAATAAAGGACTTGTACCAAAGTCTTTTTATGACATAAACATGGCACTGATACCTAAACAAGGTAGGACAAAACCAGAGAAAGAAAATTGGAGACCAATCTCCCTAATGAATACTGATGCTAAAATCTTAAATAAAATATAAGCAAAGAGATTACAGATAATCATGCCCAGGATAATACACCATGATTAAATCAGATTTGTACCAGGAATGCAGGACTGGCTCAATTTTAGGAAAACTATTAGCTTAATCAGCTATATTCAATAACCAAAATAACAAAAACCATATGATCATCTCAATATATGCAAAAAAATCATTTGATAAAATCCAACATCCATTCCTAATAAAAACACTTGAGAGTATAGGAATAAATAGACTTTTCCTTAAAATAGTCATCTCTTGCTCTTTAAAACTGTCAGTAGGCATCATATTTAATGGGGATAAACTGGAATTATTCCCAATAAGATCAGGAGTGAAACAAGTTTGCCCACTATCACCATTACTATTCAATATTGTATTAGAAACAATAGCTTCAGCAATAAGAGTTCAGAAAGAGATTAAAGGAATTAGAGTAGGTAATGAGGAAACCAAATTATCACTCTTTGTAGATGATATGATGGTATACTTAGAGGACCCCAGAGATTCGACTAAAAAGCTATCAGAAATAATTCACAACAGCAAAGTTGCAGGACACAAAATAAATCCATATAAATCCTCAGCATTTTTATACATTACCAACAAAATCCAGCAGCAAGAGACACAAAAAGAAATTTCATTCAAAACAACTGTCAATAGCATAAAATATTTGGCAATCAATCTACCAAAGGAAAATCAGAAATTATGTGAGCAAAATTACAAAATACTTTCCCCACAAATAACATCAGATTTAATTAATTGGGAAAATATTAAGTGCTCTTGGTTTGGCTGAGCAAATATAATAAAGATGGCAATACTACCTAACTAATCTATTTATTTAGTGCTATACCAGTGAGACTCCCAAGTAACTATTTTAATGACAGAAAAAATAACAACAAAATTCAGATGAAAATTCAAGGGAACGCATGAAAAAAAAATCAAATGAAGGGGACCTCGCTTTACCTGATCTAAAGTTATATTATAAAGCAGCAGTCACCAAAACCATTTGGTATTGGTTAAGAAATAGACTAATTGATCAGTGGAATACACTAGGTTTACAGGACAAAATAGTAACTATAGCAATCTAGTGTTTGACAAACCCAAGATCCCAACTTTTGGGATACAATTCACTATAAAAACAAAACAAAACAAAAAACTTCTGAAAAAACTGGAAATTTGTATAGCAGAAACTAGGCATGGACCCACACTTAACACCATACAGTAAGATAAAATCAAAATGGGTTCATGATTTAGGCATAAAGAACAACATTATAAATAAATTAGAGGAACATAGGCTAGTTTAACTCTCAGCTTATGGAGGAGGAAGGAATTTGTGACCAAAGAAGAAGATCATTATTGATCACAAAATAGAAAATTTTGATTATGTTAAATTAAAAAGCTTTTGTACAAACAAAACTAATGCAAACAAGATTAAAAGGGAAGCAATAAACTAGGAAAACATTTTTACAGTTAAAGGTTCTGATAAAGGCCTTTTTCCCCAAAATATATAGAGAATTGACTCTAATTTATAAGAAATCAAGCCATTGTCATATTAATAAATGGTCAAAGGATATGAACAGACAATTTTCAGACAAAAAATTGAAACTATTTCTAGCCATATGAAAAAAAATTCTCCAAGGCATTATTAATCAGAGAAATGCAAATTAAGACAACTCTGAAATACCACTACACACCTGTCAGATTGTCTAGGATGGCAGGAAAAGGCAATGATGAATGTATGAGGGGATGTCGGAAAACTGGGACACTGATGCATTTTTGGTGGAATTGTGAATACATCCAGCCATTCTGGAGAGTGATTTGGAACTATGCTCAAAAAGTTATCAAACTGTGCATACCCTTTGATCCAGCAGTGTTACTACTGAGCTTATATTCCAAAGAGATCTTAAAAAAGGGAAAGGAATCTGTATATAAAAGAATATTTGTGGCAGCCCAATTTGTAGTGGCCAGAAACTGGAAACTGAATGGATGGCCCTAAATTGGAGAATGTTGGGTAAATTGTGGTATATGAATGTTATGGAATATTATTGTTCTGTAAGAAATAACCAGCAGGATGATTTCCGAAAGGCCTGGAGAGACTTGCATGAATTGATGCTGAGTGAAATGAGCAGGACAAGGAGATCATTATATACTTCAACAACAATACTATGTGATCATCAGTTCTTATGGACATGGCTCTGTTCAACAATGAGATGAACCAAATCAGTTCCAATTCTTAAGTAATGAATAGAACCAGCTACGCCTAGTGAAAAAACTTTGGGAAATGAGTATGAACCACTACATAACATTCCCAATCCCTCTATTTTTGTCCACCTGCATTTTTTATTGCCTCCACAGGTTAATTGTACATTATTTCAAAGTCCAATTCTTCTTGTGCAGCAAAATAATTGTGGGGATATGGATAAATATATTGTATTTTACATATGCTTTAACATATTTAACATGTATTGGTCTACCTGCCTTCTGGGGGAGGGGTGGGGATTAGAAGGGTAAAAGTTGTAACAAAAGGTTTTGCAATTGTCAATGCTGAAAAATTACCAAAGCATATATCTTGTAAATAAAAAGCTATAATTAAAAAAATATAAAAACAACAGCAACAACAACAACAAAAGAAACAAAACAAAACAAAACAAACAAACAAACAAAAAAAAAAAAAAACCAAAGAATTTGGCAGGACTTCTTCTTTACCTATTTTTTCCAAATAGTTTGCATGGTATTGAAATTAATTGCTCTTTAAATGTTTATTAGAATTAACTTGTAAATGCATCTGACCCTGGAGATTTTTGTCTTAGGAACTTCATTAATGGGTTGTTCAATTTCTTTTTCTAAAATGGAGCTGTTTAAGTAGTTTACTTTCTCTTCTGTTAATCTATCCAATTTATAGTTTTTTAAATATTCATCCACTTTGGAAGCATTTACTATTTCTTTCTTTCTGCATTTGATTATAAGGTTTCTAGTCCCTAAATACATGATCAGTTTTTGTATAGATGCCAGGTACTGATAACAAAAAGGCATATCCCTTTCTGTCCCTATTCAGTTTACTCCAGAGCTTTATCATATTTAGGTTTTCTAGGATTCTATTAACTTCCCTCGGTTCTTTCTTGTTTATTTTATGGTTAGATTTGTGTGGTTCTGAGGGGGGACGTTTGAGGTCCCCCACTAATATAGTTTTGCTGTCTATTTCTTCCTGTAACTGGTTTAAAATCTTCTCTAAGAATTTGGCTGCTCTACCATTTCGTGCCTATACATTTAGTATTGTTGCTACTTCTTTGTTAATAGTACCCTTTATCAAGATGTATTTTCCTTCTTTATATTTCTTAATTAGATTTATTTTTAATTTTGCTTAAACTGAGATAAGAATTTCTACCCCTGCTTTTTTTTTTTTCATTTCAGCTGAAGCATAATAAATTCTCTTCCAGCCATTTGCCTTTACTCTGTGTCTCTGTCATATGTGTTTCTTTTAAACAGCATATAGTGGGATTCTTTTTATAAGCCACTCTACTATTCACTTCTATTTTAGGGGAAGAGTTCATTCTATTCACAATCTGTTATGATTACCAGCTTGATATATTCATCCATCCTGTTTTCTCCCCTGTATATATTTTTGTTCTCACTTTCCACCTTGTCCTTAATAGTGTTTATTTAACCCACCCACCCACCTTGCCTTATTTTCTATCATTCTCCTCCTCTTTTATCTTACCATTTTACTTAGTATTTATGCCTTTCTTTCTACCCTATCCCTCCTTTACTCCCCTGTGTCTTTGGAATATTGAGGGATTGATGATCTCTTGAAGAATTTTTAATTTGTCTCTCCTGCATCTGTTTTCCAAGTTTATTGTTTTTATAATGAAGTATTTCACAATTTCTACCCTTTTTTTCATTCTTTTTAGTTTGTTTGACTGATTCTTCATGTCTCATAGAGTTTTACCAATTATAATAGACCAAACAGAAATTAGTGATTTGGGGAGAAATAAGAAATATTAAAAGAAATATTTAAAATATAAGAAATATGTAAAATAATTAAGTGTTCTGGAAGAAAGTAGAGAATAAAATGATATAAGATGTTTTACATTTTTTCGACCTTTTCATTCCTTTAACTTTGTTTTATTTTTTATTTTATGTTTCATTTATTTATTTTATTTTTTCTTGAAGCCTCATGAAATCATTATCTTCTGCTTGTCCAATTCTAGTTTATTTTCTTAAGTGAGGTTTTGTGCCTCTTCCATTTGGCCTAGTCTTATTTTTAAAGCATATTTTCTTTGGTGAATTTTTATGTTTCTTTTACTACTAGGCCAGTTCTGTTTTTTTTAAGTTGTCAGAGTTCTATTGACCTAAGTGGTCTTACACTAAAAAAAGGTCTTACACACTCACTTTGCCACTCTAAAATTTTATTTGAGGAATTACTTTGAAGTTGTTTGGAGGGGAATGTTGGGAGATATCAACAGATATTCTGCCATCTCGGTTGCCCCTGTGTTTGAATTATTAACCTCTGACTTAAAGTTTCAGGATGGACACAAAACTTTTTAAATACTCTATTTGTGTGTCAAAATCTTCAGAAAGTTCTCAAAGATAATACAGAAAGAGATTTATATATTAAAAAAAACACTACTTAAACATTTATTTTGAAAATTTCACTTTGTAAACATATGAGGGAAAGGTCATTTTTAGGTGGGGAATTACAGAAAGCATAAGGGAAAAGGTAGCACTTGAGCTTGGCCTAGAATAAATGAGAAAAAGTCAATAGGGTAAAAAAAATTCATGATGGAGTCTTTTTCAAGTGCAGAGAACATTCTGAATTAAAGCACACAAGTGGAAAAAAAGGTAGGTCTTATTGAACTAACCTCGTGTAAGTTATTTTGATCAAGGAATAGAGTAGGTGAGACCAAGTGTTAAAATTAAGATGTGAAACCATCTTCCCTTATTAGGTTAAAATCAACTGACTGATCAAAATATTATTAAAATTCTCCAGTATAAAATGGTTCAAAGTAATTAATTGTAATTAGAGAAAAAGAAAGTAATGAGTATTAGGTGGGGGAGGGTCTTATTGAAGGGTTATTAGCATAAAACAAGTTAAATTTTGCATTGCACTTTAAGATTTATAAAAATATATCTTTCAGATGAACTCAGTAAAGCAAGAAAATCAAGAACTTTTATGCTACAACCTTTATGTTGCAGCACAGTGATTTGAAGGAGATTGTGCCAATGAATCAACAGGTTATCCACTTAACACTTAAAATATCAGGCCTCTAATAAAGTTCTGTTTTAACCTATAGAGGAGAAGACTTAAGGGGATACGTTAGAGTAGAGCCAGTAAAAGAAGAATACAGCTAAGTTTTTTTTCCCCCAAATTACCAAGAAAGAAACCACCAACACTCCTAAAACAGGAGAAGGAAGGAGTCTTACCAGATTGACTTTGGTTGTGATAATCTTCAGGTCATGATAGGATGAGGGTCTGTGATTAGCCCTGCCAAGGAACTGTTCCAAGAATTGACTTCCCTAGACCTTAGGAAGAAGGTATGATGATGCAAAATAAGGCTATGGCTCATATAGAAAAACATCAACTACATATGTCAAAATGATGCCTTATGTTGGAATCAGGAGGAGATATTAGGGATTGATTGGAAGCTCCTTCTGCCCAGAAGTCCAAGAAAAAGGAGGCAGGGTACAAAAAAAGTAATTAATTGTGTGACTTACCCAACCAAAAGAATCCCCCCCCAACTTTTCTCATTTTATTATATAATGAAACTGACATGCAGAAAAATGTTAAGTGATTTGTTAAAAGTTCACATACCCAGTGAGTGTCAAAATTGCACTTAGAACTCATGTCTCTTAATTACACATGGACTGTTCTTTCTTCGACACCACAATGTTTTACTTCCCCTTCAACTCAGATAAGAGCATTTAGGTGAAATTGTACTAGTACTTTGGTATAATGAAAAGACAACTGCTTTTGGACTCTGTATTAGATTCTAATCCTTTATTATTAGATGGCAATTTGATCTTAAGTCAATTGACTTATCTCTCAGGTACAATTTCTTCATTGTAAAATGGGGATAATACTACTGTACTATCTATCTTCTAGGGCTATTGTAAGATAATCAGTTTATAAATATTAAGTGTTATGTGAATGATGTGAGCTGTTGTTATGTTTATAGCATACATATTGGCAGGGTGAAAAGGATAGAGTCAGGTTTTAATCCACCTCCAATCTGTATAGGCTTTTTATGATGATTCTTGGTGAGTTTACAATGTAATGGGTAGTGACAACCCACAGAATAGTGGAAGTAATTAAGGGGAAAATAGTCACAGGAAGAATGTGGAAAAATAAGAATTAACCAAATAGCAAAGATTAAAGGATAGTTAAGAAAAATATACTAATATCATGGGGAGAAGACAATGGCAGGCAAAACAAAACTTTATTAGGAGGTCAGCTAGGATGCTTAAGGAAATAGGAGGAAAAAAGTTTTCATATTGTTGAAGGAAAAATAATAAATTATGATGTGATTAACATGAGTCAGAAAAAATAGGAATATTTTTCCTGTAATTGATTCAACAAGAAAAGAATAGGCAAATGTCATGGGAATAAAATTGGAAAACTTAGGAATGTAAAATAATAACTATCTGAGAAGTGAAAGTAGTCATTTAAAACAGACATTAGAAATAAATTTTTTTTTAAAAAAAGAATTAGGGAATTTCTAAAAAGTCATAAAATATTAGGAACATTTCATTGCAAATTATAGCAACATAGATATAGGTAAGGGGTGACAGTTGGTCTAGACTCTCTGTTTGCTGCTACTGAATGATTTCCTATAAATAACTTCTCAGTAATTTTTAAACATTATATGAACCAACCTCAGTGTATGCTATATTTAGAAGCAACTTGTAATGAATGTAACAAAAGCCAAAGTTTTATAGGCATGGTGATTTCCAAAAATCCAGTAATTTATTTCATCCCACACACTTCTAAGAACTCAATAAATACTTAATAAATATTCATTGGTTTATTTTTTGGATGATTCCAAACTACAATCTCATGCATGCCTCCCCATCTTGTGCAATTCTCAAATGTCTTCCTTAAACATTTTCCACATGGGATCCATCTAAAATATCAGAGACCCTTTTCTTGTTTCTTGTTCTGGAATTACTAATGGAGCACAAGCCTTGTCCATCGATTGTGTTTGCAATTATATTACATGACCACCTACCCACATTGCACATCTATGATATCTTTCATCATCATGACCAATCACTAATATAAATTTCATTACATAAAACTTTATTTTGCAAAACAATTTAAAATTATCTCATTTTGTCTCATAAACATTTCGGAGTTAAATGCTATTATTATATCCATTTTGCAGAGTATTTTTACAGTCTTCCCCTATTCCCACCTTTGCATTAAAGGCCTCAAGAAGTATGGCAATTTAGTTTACAGCAATTTAAAAAATCATTAAGGAATTTTTCTACCTCCTCATCCTCTGTAACCAACATTAGCATACAAGCTACAATTATTTCCAATTATTTGAATATATATATATATGAATGTATGTATGTATGTATTTACCATGTGCTCTGAAATATCCATGAAACAAGGTTTCTCACTATTTTTGAGTGCCCAGGAAATTTCTCTCCACTCATTTCTTTATTTACTTTTCCAGAATAAACTAAGAGGATCATTAGATAGAATGATAAACTAGTAAAAGAAAACTTCTAACTCACTTATCCTTTGTCTTAGTTTCTCATCTGTAAAATATAATATAGAATAGAATGCTGCCTTTCATTGTTGCTGTGAAAATAAAATAAGACAACGTGTAAAATCTCTGTATTTAAGAGTTACGCTTCTTTCATTTCTTTTGGAGAATGCTATGATCTTAATGCTGTAAGGAAATGTAATGTACATAAATTGTACTCTCAAAAGTTGTAACTTAACTGGAGTTACAATGCTAGTAAACATCAGAGACAGGATTTGAATTTAGACCTTCTTGACTCTAAACTCAATCATTTTAATTCTACTGTGCCACATGATTTCACATTTAGAATGCAAAAGGTAAGCTAATTTGCAGAGGTGATCTAAAAACTTAGTAATTGCTACTAAGTATGAACCCAAAAGAAGATTTTTTTAAAAAGGAAAAGAACATATATGTACAAAAATATTCATAACTGCTCTCTTCTCAGGGCCCATCCATTGGAAAATGGCTAAATAAATTGTGATATGTGATTGTGATGGAATATTATTGTTGTATGGGAAATGATGAGCAGGATGCTATCAGAAAAACCTGGAAAATACTCTATGAACTGAAGCAAAGTGAAATGTACTGTATACAAACTAACAGCAAAGTATTGAGATGATCAGCTGTGAATGGCCTTGCTATTTTCAGCAATACAATAATCCAAGACTACTCTGAAGAACTTATGATGAAAAGTCCTATCCATAGCCAAAGAAATAACTGCGCCAAATATAGATTGAAGCATTTTTTAATTGTATTTTTCTTTATTTTTTTGGAGGGAAGATATATATATATTTTTTTACAAAATGACTTTTATGAAAATGTCTTGTATAACTTCACACATGCCTTCTCAATGGGGAGGTGAGAAAAAAAGGAGAGAAGCTGGAAAATAAATTGTTTTGCATGTAGCTGGGGAAATTAAATAAATATTAAATGTGAATAACACATTCTTATAAGAATAAAATTTTGATGGTAGTTTTTTTAATAATAGCTTTTGATTTTCAAAATATGTGCAAAAATATTATCATTTACCTTAGTATAAGACTCTTTTTTCCCCCCTCCTCTCCACTCCCTCCCATAGACAGCAAGTAATCCAATACATTTTAACATGTGCAATTCTTCTATATATATATTTATACATTTATCATGCTACAAGAGAAAAATCAGATCAAAAAAAAGGAAAAAATGAGAAAAAAAGAAAAAATCAAACAAACAACATCAGAAAGGTGAACATACTATGTAGTGATCTACATTCGATCCCCAAAGTCCTCTCTCTAGATGCAGATGGTTCTCTCCATCACAAGTCTATTGAAATTGACGTAAATTGCCTCATTGTTGATAAGAGCCATATTCATTACAGTTGATCATTATATAATCTTGTCATTGCTATGTAAAATGTTTTCTTGGTTCTATTCACTTTATTAACATCAGTTCATGTAAGTCTCTCCAGGCTTTTCTGAAATCATCCTGCTGACCATCTTACAGAACAATAAATATTTCATAAAATTCATATACTATAACTTATTCAACCATTTCCGAATTGGTGTGCATCCCCTCAGTTTTCAGTTCCTTGTCACTACAAAAAGGGCTGCTACAAATATTTTTGCACATGTGGGTCCTTTTTTCTTTTTTATGCTTTTTTTTGGGACACAGACCCAGAGACACTGCTGGATCAAAGGTTATACATAGTTTGATAGGCTTTGAGCATAGATGATGGTTGGTAGTTAAAAAAAAGTATTCACAATTCTCAATATTCTAACAACTGAAGTGAGGTAGGCAGAGGAAAAGAAACACCATTTTGTATTCTTTGTTTCTTGAGGAACCATCGCCATGAAATCATAAGGAAAAGGCTAATCAACTGGTAATATTCCTTCCACTTGGCCAGATAGCTTAAAGACAAAAGTTTGATATAAACACATAATTTATAAAAATAATTACAATCATACCTAATAATAATATAAAGCCCAATAGCAAGATATTTTGATTCTTGATATAGCCAGGATTTATAGAGCCTTTTAATTATACACAGTTGTTTATACATGTTTTTTTTTTCCATTTGATCCTCAAACTTTCCTAAAAAGTAGGTACAATTATTAATCCCATTTTGTAGATGAGGAAACTGACATAGGGGAGTATCTAAGTGACTTACCCAAGAATACACAATTCATAAGTATATGAATCATCACTCTTCTTGATTCCCAGTATGCAGTACTCTTTAAATGGTATCACCCACCTGCCCTTATTTGTTTAAAGACACCTTAAACTGGCCTTTTGCAATACAGGTTTTTTTTTTTTTTTCTCCCTGACTATATGAAAATCTTCTAAATCTATTCCATGCTCCTCTCTGTTCCTTCTGTATTTTGTCAGACTTTTTTTTAGTAGAAACAGTGAGTCTGTTTTTAATATCATGTTTAGCTCTCCATGCAGCAGTCCCTCAGCTCTCCTCACACCTTACCAACAGGTCTCTGCTGGTACTTGATGTCCCTTAAATTTCCTAATTTATTTTCATCTTTAAAGATCCTCTGCCCCAAGATTGGCTGATGTATTGTCAGAGAGATCACCACACCTTTTACTGAGAATAAATCAAGGAGACTGCAAGCATATTTTGCTTGCTCAGACGCAACTGATTCTACAATTAACTCTAGTCCTTTGCCTTCTCCTCCCCGACCCCCCAAAAAGCAGATAAGTCACTTAGTATACATAGACATAAAAATATATCCTCTTAGTATTATCAAATGTGGATTCCATAAGAAAGTCTATCACAAGCTTTTGTGGTAGTAAATTAGGGAAGACATAAACTTGTTACTAACAGGCAAATCATAAAGTGTTTTTAAAAAGTAGTTTAAACTGGAAAGGACAAAATATGAAAGCAGTATATAAAGAAAAAAGAAAATACCTAAAGAAAAGGGCAATACATTATTATAATGTGTCCATATTTTCTTATTTTGGTAGATTGTTAATTCCACCTGATTTGGTGAAAGGAGGGACTCACAATAAAATAAAAAAAAATCAAAAACAAAACTTCCTTTTTAAAATTTATTTTACTTTATTTTTGTTCCTGATTAATGGTATTTTTAATTCATTTATCTGTTTGTTTCTTGGTAGTATCCTATATTTCCTAATACATGTAAAGATAGTTTTCAACATTAATTTATGTAAGACCTTGTGTTTCAATTATTCTCCTCATCTCCCCAAGAGAGTAAACAATTTGATTTAGGTTACACATGTAAAATCTTTTCAAATATATATTTTGCAAGAAAAATAAGACCAAAAATGGGAAAAAAACCATGACAAAGAAAAAGCAAATAACCCTCCCCCCCAAAAAAAATGAAAAATAGTATGCTTTGATCCACATTCAATCTCTATAGTTCTCTCTCTTGACACAGATGGCGTTTTCCATCCCAAGCCTATTGGAATTGCATAGAATCATTGAATTGTTGAGAAGACCCAAGTCCATCACAGATAATCATCATATAATCATCTATTGCCTTCATAACTATTTGAAAAAATTGTTCTCATATACCCATTCTGCCAGGGAAGCTCTTCAGATGCTTGAGGTAGACAATTCTGAAATCACTTAATATATAAATTTGTAGTATATGAAAGCTTAAGAAATTTTATACTTTATACTGTCTCATTTTCTCCATAATAATATTTTTGAGGATGAAATGAGATATACAATGTAAAGTTCTTTGGAAATAAGAGTTCTATTTCAATATAGATGTATTATATTTTAAAGGCTTATACATTAGAACACATGTGTTTATGGACTAGATAGTTTCCTTTGAATTCAATCTATTTTACTTTTTGTTTCTTGAGTTCTTGGTAAAATTAAAAGCTAGACGTTGAATATAGTCCATATCAGCCAATATGCTTATAAGTAGCATAGTTCAGAAAAAAAGGGTAAATGTCAATGAATAAGAAAGGTTTGAATAGTTGAAAACATAAAATTGTAAAAAGATTAAATATGGTGGAATGAAAAAGAATCTTATTTATTAAATATTTGTATAACTCATGGAATATGAATCTCATCTGAAAGGGAAAACAGATTATTGTTCATTATGAGTTGTGTCAGATAGATGGAACCATTTTTCTTTTTTTTTTTTCTTTTTTCTTTTTTCTTTCTTTCTTTCTCTATTTTTTGATGGAGCCATTTTTCATAACACTTTTACTCAATACAGGTGTTTTTTTTTTTAATTTTGTAATGTCTTTCTTGTTGGGTTAAAAAAGGCTATAGCTTTTTAAGAGGACAGTGAAGGAAGTGGTTTTCATAGGAATGTTTCTTTTCCATTCAAAAGCATTAAAAGGAGAAGTGTGGCGAAAACTAAAATCTACATATTATCTCACCAATATAGACTGCTGAAAGATAATAATTATTGGTTGGAGGGGGGGAGCCTCATGCACTTATGTCTTTAGTAGAAATGTTATTCTAAAGTGCCTGTCCAGGATCTCACCATTTTCATTGAAGTTGTAGTAACTTTCTGCTAATGTGTGCTTTGTCATATATATTTAAACTGACTTCTAAGCTACACACTCAGTTCAAGCAGCCACGCATCATGGAAGGACCACATTTTTCAATGTGGTATTGAACTTCTTACTTAAACCACCGAATTAAAATTTCAAGCACTTCTCCAATCATTTCCCAAAACAGACCCAATTCCTTCAACCACCCATTTTGAAATGTAATTTATTGACTTTCAAAAAAGCCATGCATGATATTAAGGATGGTTTGAAAAGCATTGCATTAAGGAATGACTTTCTTTCAATCTCATTGCTTCCATCTGTCTTTTCTGCAGCTATTGTTTCCCAAGGAAATTTCCCTCTAAGAGTTATTCCTCAAGGACTTATATGTTTCTTTTTTTCTTCTCCAAACTATAGATACATTTGTAATTATGAATACAAAAGTAATAACATTCAAATAGGGGCTATATGTATCTAGTACACTAGCAAAAAGTCTCAGAACGTAAGTATTACAATTAGAATGAAATTATAATATAGTAATAATAAAGTTGAATATATATCAAGAAAATTATAAATGTCTTTCTACTCTTCTTTCATTATCCTCAAAAAAGTAAATTGGATTTTTTTCATTCAGAGCAGCAAAGAACTAAAGAGTTTTATAAGGGATTTTAGAGATTATTGTAACCCAGAAGATATTCAGGGTGGCAATGTAGTTCAAGTTAAGAATTAACACAAAATGAGAAATGTATAGGATATCTAATAGATAACAAAATGTTTATTTAAAAATAGAATGGAAAGGATATTAAACAATCATATAGAAACTTCTTTTTTTTTATATTCATGACCAAACCGTTATTTTGCTGTACAAATAGAATCAGACTCTGAAATATTGTGCAATTAGCTTGTGAAGGAAATCAAAAATGCAGGTGGGCAAAAATATAGGGATTGGGAATTCAATGTAATGGTTTTTAGTCATCTCCCAGAGTTCTTTCACTGGGCGTAGCTGGTTCAGTTCATTACTGCTCCATTGGAAATGATTTGGTTGATCTCATTGCTGAGGATGGCCTGGTCCATCAGAACTAGTCATCATCTAGTATTATTGTTGAAGTATATAATGATCTCTTGGCCCTGCTCGTTTCACTCAGCGTCAGTTCGTGTAAGTCTCTCCAGGCCTTTCTGAAATCATCCTGTTGGTCATTTCTAACAGAACAATAATATTCCATAATATTCATATACCACAATTTATTCAGCCATTCTCCAACTGATGGGCATCCAATCAGTTTCCAGTTTCTAGCCACTACAAAAAGGGCTGCCATAAACATTCGTGCACAAACAGGTCCCTTTCCCTTCTTTATGATCTCTTTGGGATATAAGCCCAGTAGTAACACTGCTGGATCAAAGGGTATGTATGCACAGTTTGATAACTTTTTGAGCATAGTTCCAGATATAGAAACTTCAATATAGAAAAGTGTTCATTCAGAAGAGGTTGTTGGGTGAGAAGCATACAGTAGTAGTAGTAGTAGTGAGATTCAAATCCAATTTTAGAGACAACTCTGCACATATCATTTGACTTCTGTTTGTCATTTTCCTCAGCTATAAAATTGAATTAAAAAATAGCAGCTACATCCCATGGTTATTTTGAGGATCATATGAGAAAATAATTGTAAAGCATGAAGATGATGTTGCCTATAATTTTATTTACATAATTTCAAATTGCTTTTTCCAAAATTGTTGTACTAATTCACACATCCTTTAGTTTACATACATTTCCATAATTCCTCCAATACTGACATTCTCATCTTTTACCATATTTACCAATTGGTAGTGAGTGAGGTGAAAGCTCAAGGTTATTTTGATTTGGATTTATCTAATTATTAGTGATTTGAACATTTTTTTCATATGTTTGTTAATTGCATGCAATTCCTTTTAAATCTGGTTGTTTCACTTGACACTTTTCTCACTTTTAGGAAAAAAAACTGTCATAGCCTACATGTTCAGGACCCTAGGAGATGGTGTTCCTACCATACCCTATCCCTTGGTGGCCAGGTCTTTCTTGTTGTTATATTAGCCTTTAAATGATCTGAGAGCTGTTAACCACATACACCTAAATTTGGAGATGTGAAATGTCTTATCCAAGCAATTTTAAAAATAGAATATTAATATAGATAAAAATAACAGAAAATAAAATAAATAGAAATACAGGGCTATGGAAGGGAAGAAAAGCAATCTGGTAGTCCCCTAAAAGAGTATGATATAAAAATGAACAAATATAGAAAATAAGAGAGACTAAAAAAAATCCCAGGCTTTATCTCTCATTTTGGAAGGATTGAGAAGCATGGGATATTATATATTTTGGGTGATGTTTAAAGGAGTTAGTGATAGAGTTACCAATCTTTATCACAGGTCAAATCAATTGTAGAAAGTTATATTGCATGAATCTTTAATAGTCCTACAGCTAATATCAAGATTTGCCCCATACTACCACATATTCAGCTTTTCTTGGCCCAAGCTCTGAGACATCTCTGTCCTGAAAGTCCTAAATGGGGAAAGGGAGAATATACCAAATATTTTCTCTTTTAGAAGCCTCTGCCAAGGCTCTACTTCCTTTTTACATAGGGATTAGGCAAGGATTCTAAATCCTCTCAATTATATTGAGTTTTGTTTTTCTTACCTGTGGTCTTATAAAATAAAACACTTCCAAACAATTTCTTCATACCTATTACTCACCAAACTTTTTCTGGAAAGAAATTGTCTGACCCACCCTGACACAAAGGAGATCTGCCAATTAAGTGAACCATGAATCATTTCCTCCAGAGCATAAGGAACCCCCTTCATGGGACAGGGTTATTTAATATTAATATTAATGCATTAATTATTATTATTATAAATTTAATGCTTTAATATAATATTGATAATATTTAACTAATATTAAATAACCAGAAACTTGAAATAGGAGATGAAAAAAAAGGTAAGCAAGGGTCAAGAGACAATCCATCCCTATTGAATAAGTCCAGATAGAGTCTAGACATAAAAAAGAACCAAAAATGTTTTTCCTATTTAATGGCAGGATAAACAACTAAGATAATCAGGGGCATCATAGTAAAGCTGTTACTTCAAGATAATGCAATTCCATATTCCATCAGATGTAGGCACTTTAGTATGAGGACCTTCATTGGGCAAAAGTAGCTAGATTACCCTTAGTTATGGGAATCATATTGTTCTTGGGATATGACAATATAACATTACAACCCCCATGTACACAGTGGCAATGATTCCGCTCCCTAGCCTCTGTCATTTTTAAAAAGCATAAAATTAATTGTCCAGTTCAGCAAAAGATGTATGTATCTAGTGGTCTGTCCCAAAGGCAACTGTGTACAGGGTATGGCAGGGTGGAAGCAGGGAATTGGCAAAATTCTTCTAATTATCCTGAGCCCCAAAAGATCAAGTCTTTAATTGTTGAATGCTATCCTGTCTGGGCTCCAAAACACTCATTCAAAATCAAGACCACAGTCTAGAAATAAGTACCTGTGAAAGTATTTTTCACCCAGTCTTGAAAGACTCTCTCATATTATCAGTTAAGCAATTTATAGCTCTGTACATTTAAAGGACCCCCAGCTTTCTGCATATTTTTTTAAATTTAATAGCCTTTTATTTACAGGTTATATGCATGGGTAACTTTACAGCGTTAACAATTGCCAAACCTCTTGTTCCAATTTTTCACCTCTTACTCCCACCCCCTCCCCTAGATGGCAGGATGACCAGTAGATGTTAAATACATTAAAATATAAATTAGATACACAATAAGTATACATGACCAAAACATTATTTTGCTGTATAAAAAGAATCAGACTCTGAAATATTGTACAATTAGCTTGTGAAGGAAATCAAAAATGCAGGTGGGCATAAATATAGGGAATTGGGAATTCAATGTAATGGTTTTTAGTCATCTCCCAGAGTTCTTTCTCTGGGCGTAGCTGGTTCAGTTCATTACTGCTCCATTAGAAATGATTTGGTTGATCTCGTTGCTGAGGATGGCCAGGTCCATCAGAACTGGTCATCATATATTATTGTTGTTTGAAGTATATAATGATCTCCTGGTCCTGCTCATTTCACTCAGCATCAGTTCGTGTAAGTCTCTCCAGGCCTTTCTGAAATCATCCTGTTGGTCATTTCTTACAGAACAGTAATATTCCATAATATTCATATACCACAATTTATTCAGCCATTCTCCAACTGATGGACATCCATTCAGTTTCCAGTTTCTAGCCACTACAAAAAGGGCTGCCACAAACATTCGTTTTCTGCATATTTTTAATAACTTATTACTAACCTCTGAGATTCATTTGAAGATGCTTCTTTTGAAGCAGGTCATATGATGTAGAAAAAAACTAATCTTCATGAGTCAGGACTTTAAGGGCCTATTGGGCTAGTGAAAAAGATAAAGTAATCCTAGCTGTGAATAGGCCTCAGACTCTGATAATCTCAATTTGTTCATGAAAACTGTCAGAAATGATATTCTCTGTCAGTGTCCAATATGTTAGCCATTATTGTGGGGCTTATGATAGCTGGCCATTTCGTGGGATCTGCATCAATACCCCTTTTACTTGGGTTTATAATACATCCAGTGTCTACTCCTCTCTACTTTCTAGGAGCCTTTGTTCTTGCTACCTATTAGTACCTATTGCCTGTTTTACTGACTGTGATCAGTACCATTTTGGGACTGTTTCTAGAATCATCACATTTTCTCCACCCATTCTATTCTCCAAAACTTGACTAAGTAAATGACCCTGGACAGAATTGTCACGTACTCTGCCAATGTGAGCCTATCCGGTCCTCTCAACATTACAGCATCAATGTAGTTTTGAACATCAGTACCTTCAGGAAGATAGACTTCGAGGTCTCTACCCACCAGAATATGGAAATAATGGGATAGTTAAGATGTCTATTAAGTATAAGTAAACTGCTTCTGGCTAGACTCAGACATGGAAATAGAGAAAAAGATTAGTATGATTGATAATCATACCATTCGCATGATATCACATTGATGAAGACAGGAACAGATTCAGAAAATAAGTATCTTTGGGGAAGAAGGGGTAATTTCCTTATTTTTCTTTTCTAAATTTTTATTTCTAAATTCTCTTCCTCATTCCAGTGATGCTTATACTCATTGAGAAGGCAAGAAATATATACTTATTTATACATATGAAATCAGGCAAGCACATTTTCATATTTTCAAGAAAAATAAAGTAAAAAGAAATGTTTCAATCTGTACTCAGAGTTCATGGGAGTAAATATATATCTCTTTATAATCTAATCTACCTGGTACCATCTGTTCTTCTTACTAGTCACAATGGGATATTATTAGGGGGCTGATAAAATAAAGGATTTTATTTTTTAAATTTCTATCACCCCTTGAAGAAATACTGTTGTACAGAGCATAACTTGGGAAAGTCCTAGGTTTCCATTTGTTCAGAACTACATGATAATAATTTGTCCTTGTGTTAATAACTGGCCCAGAGGCTGCAGTAATTACCCAATCAGATACACATGATACTTCTTCCCCCAGTGGTCTTCAAAGGTTCCCCTGTTCAGGAAACTTATGTCTAAGAAAAGCAGACATATTAGGGGATGCCTTAGCTTTAGGTAGTATTGAAAAGCCCTTACTTTTTTTTTCTGCTAGATGTCATGATCTAGTTTTCCTAGTACTTTTATAGGCTTTACTAGTACCATATTTCAGGGATTATACCTAAAGCTTCCTATGGGGAAAATGGGAAGAGGCAAGGAAATTAATATTATATAATAATTTCATGTCAAATAAACTGATGTGTTACAAATGTTCCAATTTAATCTTCACAAAGCTGAGAAATAGGAGGTATTATCCCCATTTTATAGTGAAAGAAACTGAGGCTAACAAATGTTAGATGATTTGTCCAGATAACAAGTCTAAATCATTTCTACATCTAATAAGTGTGTGAGGCTAAATTTGAATGCACATATGCCTGACTCTAGAACAGTACTTTCTTCACTATACTGTCTTCATTCTTCTAATAAAATGACAGATGCCATGCTTCTTCTTGCCATTACTAAAGAGTTTATTCATACAACTAAGCATTTGTATTTCTACTTACCGAGTCTTATGCTCACATATTACCAGTTGATATTCCCATGTCTATAGTATGGAATAGCAAGAGAGGACATAGTTGAAGCCTGCTGGCACTAAGGTTAGCCTCCATCCAGAAAGTTAATTTTAAATTATAACAATTTATTTTGATTGAATTGTGATATAAAATTCACTTCTCTATAGCTGGAAATTGCATATAAATATACATAATGTCTTAGAAAAGAAAAAAAGAAGGAAGGTAGAAAGGAAGGAGAGAGGAAGAGAAGACTAAGGGGAGAAGAAGAAGGGAAAATAAACCAGAGCACCTAATTCAGTTCATTCACTCTGACAGACTACTAAGAGTATGTCGCCATAGTAAACTGAAAGAGACAAATATCTCATTCTTAAGGAATTTCTTCAGTACTATAACCCTGTCTAATAGTAGAGGCAAATAATGCCCTGAAAGCTCAGTGTTCGACAGCAGCAGCAAACAAGCTAAAGAAACCCATATGGCCGATATCACAAGGATAATCACAAATTTTTTTTCTGAGTATGAATGGATCTAGAAAGCTTCACAAAAAGGAAAATTGGGACTTTTAGCAGTTTCCTTGGAACTAAAGTAATTTCTAACTCTAACAAAAGCCCTTTCTCTCATAAGTATTCTGCCTAAACCACATTCAGCAGATCAAAACCTTAAATTAATCCTCTTGTTGACTGCATCCTGGAAGTACATTTAGGGCACTTGCTCTTTGGAAACAGGTTCTTCCGCTAAAGACTAAGAACACTTAGGCGATAGAGAACAGTGGTTTTGCAGACAAGAACCACATAGTCCAAGTGCATGTTTTTAATAGTGTATACACACCTGTGTATACATATCGGAAATCTAGAGCAAAGTGGAATGCTAGAAAGAGGAATTAAATCACCAACATATCTGAGAGACAGAGAGAGACATCTACTGGTCCATTTATTACTGGTGATAGCACCTCCTCCTCCGAGGTAATTAATGTAACGTTTTTCTCTTTTTGCGGTGACAGCCAGGAGCATAATTAGAGTCTAATAAAACCCTGAAAAGTCACCAATGTAAAATGGGATAAACAGTAAACAATGGGGGGAATAGGAAGCACCAGGAGTGTGATGGCTGGGTAATGCCTTAGATAAACTGTGCGCACATTGACACTGTCACGCTCCCGACAGCCCCAAGCGTGCTGCTGGTAACCTGGCGCAGACAGACAGCTCGAATTAATCCCAAGAGGAGAGCATGACAGGCGGGTGAAGCAGACAATTAGAATGAAGGAGGAAATTGGAAATGGCAAAGGTGTGAACATATGTCAAATTACAACTAAATGATAAATTACAATTCTGTCATTGGAATGAGTGGTAATTAAGAAAGATTTCAGCTATCCCTCTTGGAAGGAAATGTGTGTGTGTGTGTGTGTGTGTGTGTGTGTGTGTGTGTACATATAAAATATGTAATCTATAGATAGATGTAGGTATAGATATAAATATAAATATTTAGGTATAGATATGAGAGAATAACTTTTTTTTTTTTTTTTTTTTTTTAGCTCCCACTTTGGAATTGATTGGTGGATTATTTCTATCCTTTCACCACATTGGGTCTGACTCTCCTTTCCTTTTCTAGGGTTGGGTTATTTGTCTACGTTAAGGCTAAATATTTTTTTTTTTTTTTACTCTTCCTCATTTCCCAGGCTGGGAAAATGAGGGTGTCAAAATGAACAGGAAGCTGATCCCATCTCATGTAAAAGCCCGTGCTGAGGTTAAAAAAGAAGGAAAGAAAGAAAAGGCTGGGTGACCGAGGGTGCAAAGCGCGGGGAGGGGGTGGGGGGGATGGAATGAGGAGAACGGGAAGAGGCGGGGGTTACTCTGCTGCGGGCGCTGCGGCTACTGCTCTCTAATTATTTTCAACAAGCAATGCAGAGTCAGGCTGACAATTAGGAAATTCGGCTTTATGGCTTGGGGGATTCATTTGAAACCTCATAATCACTGGATGGGAGGCCTTTTCATTTCGACAGCAATGAATGTGGGTGAGGTTTCGTGGCAGTTGTTGGCCACTTAAGTACAATTTCAAACAGCTGTGTAATTGTCCGGGGTTTTTCAGTGCTTCTGTCAACCCCAATTTGGAAGTTACCACACATGTATTACAGCTCCTCGGGCACCTCACTATCACCCTCCCACCACAGGACAGAAGCAACTGATATGATCCAGCCCAAATCGCCAATATAAAATGAGGAGGCAGTTTTTGGAGAGGGGAAATAGTGCCATTTGGAATGTGAAATGCCAAGTTATCCAAGAGAAAAGAATATCTTCAAGAAAAGAACATCTCTCACAAAACACCAAGACTGTAATAAAATGAATGAGAGTAAATGAATGAATGAATGAATGAATGAGGGACAGAATGAATGAATGAATTATTTTGGATACTACTGGAAACTATAAAAGCTGGTGTTCCTTGTGAGGGTTCTAGAAATTCAAAAGAAGCCTACAAATCAAGACAGCATGGTCTTGTCTGCTGCTATTCTTTGGAAAATAGACAAGTAATTCATACCCAAATAGATCTGTTATTAATTCAGGAGTTTCCTCCAACAATGCAGATTGTAATCTATGCTCTAGGACTCTTGTCCTTTTTTTTTTCATTCCACAAATTCACTATGACACTCTACCCAACAGTACTGTGAAAGAATAACTAAAATAGCAATTAAAAAAGTAAACAAAGTATAATATAGGGTTACTTCCTTATTGAGCTCTTCTAGAAAGCCTAAACAGCCCTGCTTGGATATGATTAGTATTATCTTTTCATTATGTTTTCAATGAACTTTTGAACTGTATGTATAGAAAAGGGTGGAAAATGAAATTTATTTGAGAACATGAATCAAAATAGCTTGAAGCAAACCATACTGATTAACAATATGGCCTCGACAAGTCACTAAAAACTCCCTCAACCTCAGGGGGTTGTAGCCCATGATCTCCAAGATCTCTTTTGGTTTATAATACAGTGGAGTTTGGAAGAGAGGAGACAGACAAGTCCTTCTTTATTAAGTACCTAAAATGTTCCAGACTCTTATTAGCTCTTCACAACAACCCTGTGAGGTAGGTGCTATTATTATCCACATTTTTCAACTAAGAAAACTGAAGTAAACAGAGATTAAGTGCTCATCCAGTTAGTAAGGGCTTGAAGCTGGATTTGAATCCAATTCTTCCTGAATGAGACTCAGTGCTCCATCTAATTGTACCATTTAACTGACACATTTTCCTAACATTTATAGTATAATTAAATTTAAATGCAATATTTGCTACATTCCTATATTGCAACATGAGGAATGGGAGCATCTTGAGGTTTAACCTTTTTTTTTTTCTTTTTCTTTTTCTTTTCTTTTTTTTTTTTTGTTTTTACAGATTAGGAAATAGAGGACAATAGAAGTCAAATGACTTGTACAAGTTAACACATATAGTATGAAAGATAATATTTGAATGCTAGGTCTCTGAAAGAGTCAAATCAATTAACACATTCATTAAGTACCTACTATGTGCCAGATACTGTGCCAAACTATGGAGATTAAACATAAACTTCCTTTGTCCTTAAAGACCTTTTTTTTACTGGAGGGGGGAGACATAGGAATAAAACATGCTCACAGACAAGTAAATAAGAGATACATGTAAAATAAATAAAAATTACCTTGGGAGAGGGGAAAATGTGTGATATAAGACTGGGGAAATTATTAAAGGTCAAAATTTCTATTTTATCTACTATCCCATCCTCACCTATTAAGATAATTACAGATATATATTCATAAAATAGTGATTAATCCCAACTGAAGACATCTTTAAAAAAGAGAGAAAATGAGGATAAATGATTAAAATCTTCCACTTACAAATATTTTATCACCAATCTTTGCTACATGTCCCACCAAAAAAAAAAAAAAAAAAGGAAAAAAGGAAGGTGAATATCCAAAAACCTAAACTTAAAAAAAAAAAAAACTCATGCTGAGGTCAGCAGCTCTAATCATCATCGGGGATAAATCAATTTTGAGCAGCTGTGGCCAAATCTTGGAGTTCAAGGACTTGAAAGCTTAATTGGGGAAGCATGTTAAAAGTTAAAGGGCCAGCGTCAAGTTAATTATGTGGGGTTTTTCTTGGAGGAAAACTAAAAGGGTATGGATGTACAATTCCACCTTCTTCATTAAGCAAGGGTATATCCCTGCTCTATATTTTCATGTACTTCACAGCATTTCAGTGTGCTTCCATCTATAAGGAATACATCCATAATGAACAATATACTGCAACAAAAAAAATCAGAATTTAATGTTTTCATTCCCAGCAGTCTCAGTGTAGTTCAAATTAAAGAGATTATTGCCCTCTGGGGGGAAGGGAGAGATTTTTGTTTCCTTTGCTGCTGAGCTCATTTTTATCAAAAAATTTTCCTACAAATGATTTAACCCAATTGGTGATTTGTTTAAATTATACAGGAAAGTGGTAAAATACTTTTTATCCATATAGGAAAATGTTCTTTTTCAGGAGCATGATGTGACACCTCAAATATATATATATATATATATATATATATATATATATATATATATATTAATAAATATATTATAAATATAAATATTATATAAATTATATATATATATATATATATATATATATATATATATATATATATATATATTTAATGGCAGCCAGACCACTTGTTATCCATTTTTAGGGCTATCTAAATATGAATGGGCTTCCCTAGGAGGTGATGGATTCCCTATAATTAGTTTGAATGGCTTTCTCACAACTTGTTCATATATGGTTTGGAGTCAATGGTTTGAAGACTTCTCCAATCCTTAAGGTTTATGAAAATATTTGGTCTATAAAAATGAGAAAATTTTTAGAGATCTGGGATTTTGAAGCTGATTTATACCAACATTTTCACTTTAAAGTAAGTAACTAAGGCTCGAAGGAATTAAATGACTTGCCAGGATACAGGGAATTAATGGTCAGAAGAGAAGATCTCTCTTCTCACTTATGGATGCTCTTTTCACACCATCAGTTTGCTATATATGAATTGTGTGTCTCCCTCCTTGTTCCCTCAATCTAGATATATTGCTTTTTCAATCTTTACATTTAAAATTGACCTGCCAATTTCACTAAGATAAACTCTGGATGATTATTTGATTGTACTGGAGAATTGTTCGTTTTAATCTTACTTGAAATTAGTGACCACTGAATCTATAATTTTCATTTGGAACGGAACTGAGAGACCTTAGGCCAACTATCTCAAATTATTTAAGGAAGTTTTTAAAAAATCACATAGTAATATAACACAAGCTAGTAGTGATGTAACAAACAACATGAATCAACATGAGGAATTATACATGTCCATAAGTGCTAGAGATAGTCCAAAAACAATCTATTGTCCATTCCTTCATGTGTCAGGAAATCTAATGATTCCTGCAGATTTTGAAGTCCTGTAGTAATCTCATCAACAATTTTTTGATGTTCATGAGACAATTGTCATCTGATGTCTCTTGGGTTCTACTCCTTTTCTTTCTGATGGACAAGGTGAATGTGGCTCATTGGCACCCATCTGATTCCTTCTCCATCTATAGAGATACAAGCAAACCCTCTCCCCCAAGCACTTAACCTATCTCCTCCCATTCACCACTTTCTGGATCTCTCTACATCGCCATGTGATTATCTAAACAAGTAGAGCTGCTTGCACTGGACACTGCCCTTCCAGCAGGTTATAAATATATAAAAAAGTACATCTTTATCAAAAATCAAAAAATTAATGGTAGAGAGAGCTAAATTTAGAAGTTCTCTATGGTTACCTGTGGCTCCCCCTTTCTTTTGTTTTTGGAGGAGCATCTTGATGTCTCTTTCTCCTCTCAACTATAATCTGTCCTTAAGGATTAAAAGGTATACCAGTGGTGTATAAAATCTGATACTGTGTGCAAAAGTGTGCAAGATGTTTAGAAGTATATGCAGGTCCATTATCTGTTTTTATTGCTTATGGCACACCCATGATTGCAAAAGCTTATATAAGGAATTCAGTGATCACTTGGGAAGTCTCTTATGCTTCTGATATTGCAAAAGTAAATCCTGAAAAGGTGTATAATACATGGATAAAAGACAAATGGCCAAAAGATTTATAATGGGTCACATCCATTTGCCAAATTGCATTGGGTCTCAAACCATGAGGGTTTTTCCCTGGACGGAGTGTTGGAGCATGGAAAGACAAGCTAGACAGCCTTTTACTATGCTCCTAACTTCCTCTTTTGTTATCCCAAATTGCAAACATAAAGCTCGAGCAGCCTAATGATATTTAGAATGAGATTCTTGAGCTGCCTGAAATAAAGGAGTATTGGCTAATATGGTTAGAAGGTGATCTGCTTTTGAATTTCCATAAAAATAGGACCTGCAAGTCTACTATGAGAATGGACATGCAAGATATCCATCTTACCTGGATGCTTTTTTCACTTGTTCTTGAAGTTCCTTAAAGAGCCGATATATATTAAAGACTAAAAATTTTATTTGCACTGTGGCAATTCTTCATACCAGACCTACTAAATAGGCTGAATCAGATATTACATTTACATCTCCTGGATAATAAGTAAGAGCTAGCATGATTACATACAATTCATTCTGCTGAGTGGACTGAAAGGAAGTTGTGACAACTCTCTTTATATTTAAGTCATGAGAGTTCACAGCACAATGTTGTGTTTGGATGCCTCTGTAAAGATAGTTGGTCCTTTAAGAGGAACCTTAAAAACCTTTTCTTCAAAAATCCATTGCCAATTATGTAATAATCGGGTTATTTTTAATGGAGACCCATGTGTAAAATTTGGAGCTGTGGCCAATAAAATTTGCCACTCTGGGATGGTTTCACAGCATACATTAATTTGTGCATTGGTATAAAAGGTGTATTTCTTGTCAGGAGTTATCCCAGATAATTGCACTGGTCGTTTAATGGCCTTTAATAAGATTCTAGCTACAAGCACTGGGTCAAGAGTAAGGCTTTGTTCTGGTTGTGCTGGAAAGTTCACCCACTCTTATCACACTATGTCCTTGATGAAGGACTGCTGAGGGTGCCTTTTTTATAGCAAAAACTGATATTTCGAAGGGTTTTTGAGTAACTCTTTCAACCACATTAGATAAAGCCAGTTCAACCTTTCTCAAAGCCTCTTGAGCTTCTTTTGTAAGCTAACACGATGAGTTTAAAGCAGTTATCTCCCCTTAAAATGTCATATAGTGGTTGTAATTGATAGGTAGTTAAGCATAGCACTGGGCATATCCATTGGATATCTCCTATCCGTTTCTGAAAGTCATTTGAGGTGTTGAACATCTCTGTTCTTAAAGAAAGCTTTTGTACTGCAAGCACCTTAGGATATGCTTCATATCCTAAATATTGAAAAGGAGCATGTCTTTGAATTTTTTCTGGAGCTATATGCAATTTGTAGTTCCTTAGTGTTTCTGTTATCTTTTGTAGACATGCTTTTAACATTTGCTCCTTAGGTACACATCCCAAGATATCCATGTAATGTAACAATATAACTTTTGGAAATGCTTTTCTTACTGGAGTGAGAGCAGCAGCCACATGCATAGTAGGGCTACTTTTAATTCCCTGTGGCAAAATTGCCCATTCATATCTTTTATAAGGCTTAGCTAAATTAATGCTGGGTACTGAAAAGACAAATTTTTTTCATATACTCCTTATCTGGAGGGATAAAATAGAAACAATCCTTAATGTCTATAATTCAAAGAGGCCATTCTCTAGGCAAGTAAGTAGGAGATGCCAGGCTGAAGAGTTCCCATAATTTCCATCTGTTCATTTACTTTTCTTACATCAGTCAACATCCTCCATTTTCCAGATATATATATATATATTTTTTTTACAACAAATACAGGGGAATTTCAAGGACTTAGAGAAGGTTATAAGTGTCCTTGGTCAAGTTGCTCCTGTACTATATCTAATAAGGCCTGAATTTTTTCACTTTGTAAGGGCCACTATTCTTTTCATACTGGTGTATCAGTTTTCCATTCAATGGGAACAGATGAAAGGGCAGACAGGCCTTCAACAATAGCCCTGCCTAAAAAGCCAAAGTACTCATTTGTAATCCTAACTGTTGTAAGATGTCTCTTCCCCATAGATTGATGGGGACTTTATTTACCTCAAAAGGGGCAAAAACTCCTGTTTTACCTTCAAATATCCATCTCCAAGGGGTAGCACTAACTTCAACTGCTATGATCCTCCTATGCCAGACACATAGGCATCTTCCTTAATGTTTGGGCAATGACTGGGTCAGTTGTGACCTCTAATGACTGTTTGATCTGCACCTGTATCTACCAATCCTTTCAATGGTATGCTATTTACATAGATAGTGAACATGGAATGGTCAGTTGTAACAGCTGCAGTCCAGAATATTCCTGGATTGGGAGTCAAAATCTGGGCAAATATCACCAGATTGCCTATTAGGAGTCTGTATCAGTAAACCTGATGCTACTATTTCTCCTGGTTGATAAGTCACACGTTGCCTATGTGTATTAATGACTGGGATATTAGCTACACATTCCACAGTTTCCCAAATCAGTATATAGATACACAGTTTTGTAAGCTCTCTCAGGAGGTGAAATGGTCAAGTCTACTGTGCCTGGAGGCAAAGGATCCATATGCTGGACAGGGACAGATTTCATCTCCCCAGGAGATATCTCAGTAGTCCCAGGTGCATAGAACTCTATTCTCCCCAATTTTAATCCCTTTCTCCCATCAGGTTGTTTCTTGGATGATTGATCATGTCTGAGCACTGAACTTCTAAAGATTTTCTGGGTGCAACATCGACTGCCATCATGCCCCAAGTGTTTTTTTTTTTTTGTTTGTTTGTTTTGGGTTTTTTTTTTTTTGCCTGGAGCCCTGGAGCTGGGCCCTGCTTCCTGTTTTCCTGAGTCAGTCTACATTTTGATGCCCATTGGGAGTCTCTGTTGCATTTTGGACATAGGGTTTTGGGTCTTGTTATCCCACCCTATCTTCTATACCAACATTGAGTTTTCAGATGCCCTACTTTACTACATTGAAAGCATTGACAAGTCTCTCTGGAAGTCCCTTGCCAAAAGGGACCCTGTCTTCCCATTTCAGATCTTGAAAAGTCTCATAGCTTGAGTATAAAAGGTATTTGTGCCCACTGTGGCACAGCATCTTATGATCTCCTCTAAAGGAGCATCCTTGTCTAGAACTAGTATGCTTCTTCTACAAACCTCATTAGTATTTTATTTAGCAAGTTGTGTTATTATAATTTCTGTTGCTATATTTTCACCAATTGTTCATATGATAGTTGTTTGCAGACATCCCACAAAATCAGCAAAGGGTTCATTTGGACCTTGTGCTATTTTTGTGAAGGCTTCTCCTCTATCTTGTCTTCCTGGGAGGGTGCCCCATGCTTTGACAGCAGCAGAAGCAATTTGTTCATATACTGTCAAAGGTAATTAATCTGTGCTAAAGTGTCTGCATAATGGCCTTCACCTGTTAGTTGGTCAGAGGTGACTGAAATATTAACTCTAGGTTGCCTATTTCATTGGGCTTGTATTCTACAGAGTTCACTGTAGGAAAAAAGCTGCAACAAGTTTTGTCCAGGTTCTAAATATGTCCTTGCTATAGATTTCTAATCATTAGACGTTAAAATTTCAAAATCCAAATTCTCTAATAATATCTTAACTTCTTAACAAAAGACAATGTAGTAGATAATAGTAGTAGTAGTAGATAAAGAGTGCAAGCCTTTTTCAGATCTTTGATAATTTTTAGATTAAATGGAATGTATTTTCTTTTTTCTTGACCCAAAGAGTCAAACTCTTCACTCACACAGTACATTTCTATTTTTAAATCAGATATAGCCTGTCCTTCATTTTTAGCTTTTATTAGTGGCCTTTGAAATACAATTACAAATTGTAATTTGTAAAATGTCCTAGGGGGTGGACCAAGCTGTAGCATGGGTGATGCTGATGGTGTCACTGCCCCTCCCACTCCTTCTCCTCTCTCCACCCATCAAGGCATAATTGAGGGGAGAGGATCAGGAGATGGAGAATGCCCTAAGCAAGCCTGCTCAGGTGTAACTGAGCTGTGAAAGTGAGAAGCATTACACTTTTTAAACTTATTGGTATGGTACTTAAGACCCAACTCTCCATGCCTTTCAGCTGCTCAGTCAGATTCATCTCCTCCCTCCTTTTTTTCCTCAGACTTCCTAGTCTGGCTGTTCTTAAAACTTTTAGGAAGGGAAAGCTGAACATATCTTGAAATGCATTCAAAATTTGAGGAACACAGATTTCAAATGATTCAGATTTAGAACAGATAGGATTCTTATGAAATTGTAAAAAAGGAAATTAACACCGAAGAGATGGGAAACTTTCAAGAATGATATTCTGATGATGCAGAAGTGATTTTGGTGAGGAGGAAAAGAGAAAGTAATCTAAAGAAACAGATGTTGATGCACAGAAAACAGTGACCAAATTGGACTATTAAAAAGAAATACCAGAGGTGAAAGCAAAGATAGGTAATAAATGGTAACTTCCAAACCTTGGAATAGTGGGGGAACTCTGGATGAGATATAAGACCCTTCAGCCCCAAGGAAACCTGCTATCTTTGGCCCTCTACATCTAATATCATGATTACATAAAGAAATGGTCAAAGGGAGTTTGATACAAATAGACAACCCTTTTAATGCAGTTTGTTCTTTGTCTGAAACTGAGCATAATCCAAACACTTTGTTTTCCTGAAATAATAATTCTCTTTAACTTTTAAACTTATCCCAATACAAAAGTTTATACAGTTTTAAAACTGAAGATATTGATCACTCAGGTAATGACATTGCCCATTTATAAATACACCCAGGGATTAATAGATTATGGAGGTTACAGTGAATTATAATTCAAGGGCCAACAGATGGATACCTAGAAAGGTAACTTCAACCATCTATCCAAACTCAGCAAGGCTCTCTGAGGGCTTTGTTCCCCCCCCCCCCAACCCAAACAAAGAAAGCATAAGTTAGGTTAAAATATGAAAAAATAGGTTTGTAAATTATAAGCCATTATAAACTCAATATTCATTGCAAAGGATATAACATTACAGATGAATTGGATAATGAGTCAGAATCTCCTACATCTTTAAGCTCCTCCCTGGGAGCAAACTAAGTAATTTGGACAGCTCCATTAACTCTTTCCCTTCAGTGTGTAGAATCTGGAATCAGAGCATGTTGGAGCAAAGCCCTAGTTAAACTCATACTACTCTTGTAAACCGTTAGCAAGTCAGCAAAACTCATTGTGCCTCTATTTCCTCACCTATAAACTAAACGGGGATGGAGTGATTGTCTTGGTGGTCCTTTGAGGTTTGAATCCATAATATTATAAGCTCTATTTTGTTGTCTGACTCCATTAAATAAGGAATCCTCTAAAAAACAAATGTCTTCACATGTTCATTGTCAATTTAAATGAATGAATGGACAGCCATCCTTTCACCAAAGTGTTACTCAGCAGTACCATTATTTGAATTTTTTAATAATAAATATTTTCAACAGGTTATCATATGATATAGAAAGGAGGATGGATTTAGAATCCAGGTTCGAATGCTGGATTTAGAATCTAGATTCAAACGGTAGTTCTGTTACCCTGCAACCATGTAACAACTCTGAACTTCAGTTTTTGTTTTGTTTGAGAAAGGTGGGCTAGAAGATTCCTTTCAATATGTGATCCCATGAATTGAGTTTGTTTTTTTTTCATTCCCCTCTAAGTTATTCCCCATAACTTAAAAGGACATATACTCTCACATCTCACATTTCAAATGAGAAGCAAAAGCCCAATGATGTTGTCACTTGCCTAACATCACATAAATAGTAACAGAAATAGGATTGAAACCCAGATTATTTGACTCCAAACTATAAAATGCTTCAGTTGAAGTGGGTATTTTGTTAATATTGAAGAAAATTTTAAACATTATTTAAAGATATTTACTAGTTGTTGGTGCTTGTTATAAAACAATTAATAGATTTAAGTCAATTCATGTTAAATATAAACAGGAGAGTAACAATTTGTTTTACAGAGTCTCCTAATCTTGTACAGTTGTAAAGCATTGGCAATAATGACAAGCACTGAGAATTACTTTCCTATATATTATAACACCAGTTTTATTCAACTGAACTGTGGTAAATCATGAAGCAAACCACCCCTTCACAGTTTAGTTCCCAGTCTGTTGTTTTGGCAAAGACTCTCTTATTTTACAAACTCCAATAATTCAGGCATTAACAGCCAGCAAGTATTTCACTTGCCAAATAAATAGTTAAATAATTTCTAAAATCCCAAGACATCACCAAGAAAAAGTATAAAGTATGGCAATATTTGATAAGGAATATCAATGAAATTCAAAGAGAGATATATTCAAAAGAATAGCAGTACTAAGAATTTCAGGCATCACTACTCTGGGACCAACAAATGCCATCCTCTTATTCATATACCTCAATTTATTTTTTTTTTCTGAATTCTGCATATGACTAACATTTGGTTTATATAAAAAAACAAAAATAAATAAACCTATTGTATACACTATAAAATATGGTTCCATTTTAATAAAATTTGTATAAAAGAACAATTTTGATATGCTTGAAAGCATACCTTTAAAATATGGTTATACTTGCAATCGCCACTTTTTCTTTACATAGATTTTCCCACTATCTACTAATATGATATTGAACTCAAATAGTTTAGCAAAATTAAAATATTATTATAATAAACCCCTTATTAGTTGAGAGGTGGTATGTTGGATAGGGTGGAGAGAGTTGCATTATTAAAGGAGGAAAAGGAAGAAGGGAGGACATAGGATTGAGCATTCACAGAAATAGAAAGCCATGAGCAAACTATAGAAAGAGTACAGAGTGATAACTGGAAAAGACTATAGAAACCTAGCTAAACCACCCCCTCAATTTTACAGATGAGATAGGAAAATGCCTAGAATTGTCTAGTCACACAGATAGCAATCTTCAGAGATAACATATGAACCCAGATCCTGTGACTGAAAATTCAGTGTTCCTTTTATTGTGCTATGGAGAAATTCTTATTTCTTCAAAAAAGAAAAATTCTTAACAAGTGAGTTACCATAGAGAGGGGAAGGAAGCAAAAGACAACCCAAGAAACTCAGATGAAAAAAGTTAACCCCTTTTAAATGGAACAAAAAGAAAAAGAAAAAGAAAAAAGGATTTGTAGTAATTAAAAAATAAACAAAAAATATATCAGGAAAATGCATGAGAAATAGAGCTTTCAGCTTCATCTAAAGATTCTCATGAGATTTTTGTCAGTTGCCACCCTATCTCTTTCTTTGCTTTTCATGTGATTATTGATAACGTCTTCACCAAATCTGGCTCTTCGTGTAGTTTCTAGAAAAACTTGCCATCAGAGCTAATGTAAGATAAAAATTTTTAATATCAAATGTTCCCAATAATGCTCTGAAAACTGAACCATATTCAGTTTTTGAAAACTAAAACACATATATGGGGAGTTAACATATCAGAACAATAAATAAGGAAAGGACCTTTTTTGTTGTTTTGTTTCATAGTTTGTTTGTTTTGAGTGGGAGAGAATGAAACATAGCTCCTTCCTCAGCAGACTTTGCATTCCTGGGGGTGTATGAAAATAGTTCCCCCTCTGATGTTTTACAATGGTATATTTGGAGGAAGTAGGCTTGAAAGGACATTTTTAATAAATAATTTTCCTCATTGCCTGGTAGCTCAATTCTGTGTCATTTAAAATATTTGCCTTCTGCATTTATACAAATAAATTTCTCTGGTCTCATTTACTTGAAGCTGAAAAAGATTAAAAACATCTTCCATCGACCTTTTAAAGATAGCAGAGAAGAAGCACTATGCCCAAAGTGTTCTCACTAATTTGACTCAATGCTTGAAAGCAACTTAGTACTCAAGCAATTTGGACTCAATTGGTACTCCAGCACATTGGAATATATCATAACTTTTAATATTAAGAGGAGCAAAATCAATAATTTAAAGTTATCACCTTTTATATTATGGAGAAAAATATCATTTTTACCCTGTGAAAAAAATATATTGGATCATTGCTGTGTCATCATAATCATTCAGTCTTTCCTGGACTGCCAGTAAAACATATGTCCAGATCTCTACCTTGAAAAAAATATGACACAAATTTTGCAACACTAGATAAATTGATAGAATCACTAGAAATATAAGAAACCTTAGAGATTATATAATACTTCCATCTGCTTTTCATTGAGGAAACTAGAATCAAGAGAGGATAAATTAATCGTTCTATGCCATACAGATAGTAAATAACTGAATCAATATTTGAATTCAGATCTTGCAAGTTTAAGATTAATGCTACTGCCACCCTACTAGAGTTCTGCTAGTGGTAGTAAAAACAGAACAAAGCACATAGAAAACCCCACTCACTAAGATCATGATTTCATGCTAGAATAGTATATTGGATAGTTTTTTTCCTCAATAAGATTCTCTCATTAGCTTCCCAAAATTAATAGTTCAGTTTCAACAATAATTAATTTAATCACCTGTTCATTCCCAGGAGATATTATTCTTTACATTTTTAAAATAATAAGCATAACAATATAATGTGTTACTTAATTTTTTGGTATACCACCAAAATAATAACCCTTACATTTGAAAAATTGTGTTTGTTCTGACCTGCATTTATAAAGTAAACCTGTATCACATAAAGGCAAATGCTACATTGGGATGGATTGGATTGTGCTCTTAGTGAGCTAGGAAGAGAATTTTATCCAAATCTCTTAATAAAGGAAATTGATTAGAAGAAACAGTTTCATTTTTTATAAAAGTATTACAGTGAATATTTTGTCATGATTAGAGGGAGTGTTACAGTAGGAAACATCTGGAATATACCAATTACCAGTAGCATGATAAACCTTCAGTGGGACACAAATATGAAAATGGAATTTCTAAAGAAATATATGACTTCATATTAGGTAGACCTAAGTGAATAGAGGTCTATTAACAGGACAGAAGCTCCTGAGAAATCACCATCTTTAAGGAGAAGAATAAATATTCTCACTAAGAATGCAGTTTGGCAATAGTCTAGCTTACTTGGTAAGATCTGTATGACTGGAAAACAAAGCCTTTCTTGGGGAGAGAATATCAACCCTATTATTTATGCATGCTCTGTATATTTTGAAGCAGGGGAACAGAATTCAGCACGATAGATCAAGGTCTTCTATTACTCTTAAATGGTGGGAGTAAGGGTAGGAGGGTATATTTCTACTGAGTTCATACACTAAAATAATATTGCTAACAACTTAGAGTTGTTTACACAGTTGTGACCTGAAATGCTTGAAAAAATCTAGTTTCCTATAAAGAATGGTTCAACAATGGGGTTGTTCTATTTATGTTCCTCAGCTAAAACTTTTGAATTTTCCCCCTATATAATAAATATAGAAATGATATAGATATGAAGATTGAGATGCAGATATAGATACAGATAATGTATAAACATAGATGATATAGAAATAGATAAAAATGTCAATATAAATATGAATGCTATAGGTATAGATATGGATCAATATAGATTTAAATATAGATGATATAGATATTATTATACTGGTAAAAGTTTAACCACCCAAAATGAATATACATGTGACATGGTCTTAAATTTAATTCCTATTATTGATATTTATCACTTTTAAAAGTATAGGAATCAAAAAACATAATATTAAAGCTTAACTAAAAGTCTTTCAATTTCTTAGGTATAAATATTTATACTGAAAGTTTAACAATTAGCCTTCTTTTGTTAGTTCCAAGTGGTTCCAGCACACCTCTGGCTATATCTCTGTATCTATATCTATATATCTATATGTATCTAAATATATACACATATATGTTTCAGGCACATGTGCACAGACACTTGAGAATGGAATGGGTACCACTATGAAAGAAGAATTATCCATCACAGAATCACAAATTTACATCAGGAAGTGATCTGAAAAGCCATCAGATCCAATCCGTTCACTTTCCAGATAATGAAAGTGAATATGAGAGAGATTATATGATTTGCCAAAGGTCACCAAGGTAGCAAATAACAGAGCCAGTCTATGAATACTACCTTATGCTGGCTCTCATCAAACTAATAGTGATATTCCATGTTTCAAGATAAAATAGCATAATCAAAATAATATTAATGTTGAAAAGATGAAATTTATGCAGCAGTTGTCATATAATGAAAAGTCTAAGTTTATATAATCTACCTCTTCCCTCTATATAATTCTGAGTTCAGTTGTCTAGCTATAGTGCTGTACATGATGGATCAATTTCAATATTTGCTACTTTAGCTTTACAAAGGAGTTTCCTAACCTGTGGTCTATTCATCTTAAGAACAGATTTGAGAGGATCCATAAACTTGGATGTGAAAAATTACACATTTATTTCCACTAACATCTTTCACACTTATCATGCTGCACAAGAAAAATTAGATTAAAAAGGAAAAAAGTGAGAAAAAAGCAAACAACAACAACAAACATTCATTCCCTGAAACATTCAGTTTCTTTATGTAGATGTCTCTCTACATCACAATTCTATGGGAATTGGCCTCAATCATTTAGAAGAATTGCACATATTTCATCTATATTGGGTTATTTGCTGTCTAGGAGAAAGAGAGGGAGGGAGACAAATTTGTAATACAAGGTTTTTACAAGGATGAATGTTGAAAACTATCTTTGCATTTATTTTGTTTTTAAAAAGTTTTTAAAAAGAACTGAGTTCAAGTTCCCTCAGTCATAGAGGCTGGGTGTATGATCTCTGAGAATGTCATTTAAGCATTCAGTGTCACCAAAGAACTCTGCAAGACTATAAATTGCCAAAAAGGTGTTGATTGCTTTGGTAGAAGAAATTCTTCACTAGGAACTCCTTGTTAATGAAATCACAAATCCAGTCAATATACATGTGTATAAAAAAGAAAAGAAGCAACTTGGTAGACTTCTCATTTCACTGTCTACCATAATTCACTTTGTTCTTTCTGATAGGATAGTAAGAACAATATCTTCTGTATTTCTGTAGAATTTACAGAGGAAAGATCAATGTAGTTCATAATTTACATTGAAAATCATAACTTTGATGCTTAAAATCTCACTGGTAAGTTTGGAGAGCAGTTTTAGTTAAAAGATGAAGCTAGAAGTCAAATAGAAGAGAATGAAGAAGACCATGAGAAGAGATTAAATAGAAGCACCAACTCAATGGAGGTACTTTTCTTAAAATTTAGCAACATATGGGAGGATGATAATTAGCAAGAGATATTATAATAGAGGGAGCAATGTACTGAAGAAGAAAGAATGGAATGGAGTAAAGGTTCACATAAAGTAATTTGCATTGTCAAAGAAAAGAGCTACTTTTTATATGAGACAGATAAAGAATTATTTAGTGGCCAAAGAAATATGAGTAATGTGAGATGAAGAGGAGGGCAGAAGGAGTTCTCAGTGAATGGCTCAAATTTTTTATAGTGAAGTCTAAGTCAGGGTCTTCAAAAAAGAGTGCTGTATGAGGGGAGCAACAAAAAATTTGAGAATACATGAAACAGTTAAATAATATTAATTTGTAATGGAACTATTCAGCACAGTTTTGTGTCCAACACCTTTTTCTTACTATATGTCAAGTACTAGAGCTACAGAGACAAAAGTATAGTTCCCCTCAAAGAGTTTATAAGTTAATGAAACAGAAAACAGTACATGTATAAAAGACACAGAGAATACATGAAGCTGCAACTGTGGGGATCAGGATAGGCCTTGTGCAAGTGGATCTTGAGTTAATTCTTAAAGGGAACCAAGACTTCCAAGAAGTTCAGAACTAGAATATTCCAGGAATGTGGGACATTTCAGGGGGTGGGACATTATAAGTTAGTAGCAATAAATAGGCAGCTAAATGGCTCAGTGAATAGCCTGCAGAGCCTGGAGTCAGGAAGACCTACATTTAAAACAAGCTTCAGACATTGTCTAGCTATGTGACCCTGGGTGAATTATTTATCATCTATTTCCCTTAATCCACTGGAAAAGGAATGGTAAACTACTCCAGTATCCTTGCCAAGTAAACCCTATATAGGAGTCACAAAGAACTGAATACAACTAAATCACTGAACAATAAAAACAAAACAAAACAAAAATCAGAAACATTAAATAGGAATGTATGGCTGGATCTTTGAATATATTGAAGGAAGTAAAAAGACTGTGAACTTGGCAGATTTTAGGAAAAATTACTTCGGTTACTGTATTAGAGTAGAAAGTTGATAAAAGCAGATCAATTAGAAGACTATTACAAGGGCAAGGTGATGAGTGATCACTAAGTTGACTATAGAGGAAGGAAATGTGAGCAAGATTTTGGGGTATAAATATGACATGAATCGATAATTGACTGAATATTAGAATGAAATCAAGGCATGAGTCAAGATTTGTCCCAAGATTGTGAATCTCAGGGACTGGAAAGGTCACAATTCCTTCAACAGTAGAGAGGCTTGCAAAGTGAGTAAGAGGGAAGGAGGTAACAAAGATCTCACTTTAGAATTCCAATGATTACATTTGAGCTTATAGATTCTAAATACTCCATGATTTTTAACAAACTTTGCTTATCATTGCCACTTTCACTAAATAAGAACGTGAGGATAAATAGTCTTCATTTCCATTTCATATTTTTGTTCATTTCATGGATTGTGATAGCTAAAAATGCTCATTCACAGAACATGTTTTTGTACCTCTATATTTTACTAGGTTGGTTATGGGACAGTAGACATATGCTGTCACCTGACCTATATTCAAAACCTTTCCAGATTTGTAGGAACTGCAAGACCCTCCATATTCCCATAGCTTTCAATATCTGAATAATATCTGAACAAATATCTGTCATTTACAGAATCATTAATCTAGTATTGTAAGTCTATCTAGAATAAACCTTTCATTTCCCAGATGAAGTTCAGGGAGATTCCACAATTCTTGCAAGTTCACACAAATATAAAGCATCTGTGGTAGTATGTGGATTTTTGTCTTCTAACTGTAAGATTTTTTCAACTATACTATGCCTCCCCATAAGTAAAACAAAATAACTAGTAATAGGGGAAATATTTATTTTGTATTTTAACTTGCCAAAAAATTTTTTATTTATTAAAGCCCAACTATTCATAGTCAAGATGATTTTTGGAGAAGGGGAGAGTTTGGAAGCAATTATGCCTAGCATTTACTTTCTCAAAAAACTAAAAACAATTCATTAGATTATAAAACAGTCTAGTTCTATCATGGCCCAAAGCGCTAACTTAAACTACAAAAACCTTTGGCCAAATAAAGTGGAAAAGAAAAATAAATATAAATACTCTTTAAATATAGTAATAGTCATATTGCATAACAGCTGATACATAATAAAAATAAGCAACTCTCATTAAGTAGAATTAGTGCCACTGGATTGGCAAAACTGGCCTCGTATTTTCTGCACTTTGAAATACTGTGTTGCAGTTTTCCTTTAAAAACAAAATCCTGTGTAGTAAGCAGGACTCTGGTCTTTAACTTTTAACATGTTTCCCCAGTTAAACTGATCTGCTCCAGCCCCAAATAGCTGTCCATAGTTGCTGCAAATTTATACCCAGATAATAGTTGCAACTGATGATCAAAATGTCACTGAAAAACCCTTTAGCTATTTGAGATGTATTTGGCCTTAGGTAATATAATTTTAACTCCATTTTAAAATAGAATGGCATCTACGCAAATTATGAAGAAAATCATCATATTTTGTCTAATATTTTCATTATTTATTTTCGGTCCCAGAGTGTTTTGGGATATTTCTTCCCTTCCTTCCACAAAGAATATTGCATCTACCTTCATGATATTGTGCAACCACAGAAAAAGATACTCTGGTGACAAGTGAAAAGTATATCTCAAGTAACATATAATGCAACAACTGAATTTAGGGGAAAAGGCATCAAGTGAGATCACTGAGGCAATTCATATAGAACACACAACGAACTATGTTGACAAACAAGTTATATGGATTAAGTCAAGAATTCAACTAATTGCTTAAAGAAAATGAGGATTAAATTCACAGGAATGCTTTTGCAGATATATTCATGGAGGTAAATATGGCTAGAAGTAATGCATGAATGAGAGATTATGTTTTGTTTTGTTTTCTTTTCTTTTCTTGAAGGATAGTGCATATGTTTTATTTTTCACTGCAGTATTCACAAGTAGGAATGCCTTTAGCTCAGGATAATTCTCAATTATTAGGCATTATGGATCCTTACCATAAGGCTTTTCCTAAATACACAGTCACACAGAGAGCATATGCCAAATTGATTAAATGTTTATGACTCAAACCGTTTTTGTCCTCATGGAACTTGCATGAAAAATTATTGACATATGACTGATTCTCCCTGAATGAGGCACTTTTAAATAAGTCACGTACTGCCCTTTTTGCTAAGATCATGTGAGTCTATTTGAGACTCACAAAATCCTATTTGAGGATTTTATCTTTCCATTAGAAAGAAGGGAATATACTCTGGGGTCTAAAATGTCTTTTTTAGCTGTAACATCTAAAAATATGTACAATACAGTTGCCACATCCTGTTATCAAGCAACAAGGTACATACAGGTCACTATAAAAAAAACCTATCAGACATATGGAGAAAAACCATCCACAAATGATCATTTGACCCTTTATATCTCATTTCTTAATGCAAGTCCATTAGACCAAAGTATGACCTATGTTTGGGAAATCTTACATATACAAATCAAGATTTCAAAGTTCGCTAATGTCTCCCAGGTTTTCCTGAAACATTAGTGTCTGACTCAGTTTTGAGTATATATTGAACCTAACTAGATTGTTATACTGAACCAATACTACCAGGAAGATAAGCTTTTCTTATGCATGTGCTAATATTCTTCTAAAACAAGGAATGTTGTAAAGAATTTTATAATAGCAGTGCTTTAATATAATTTAATTTTTTTCAACTCTATTCACTATGGACAATCCCTCCTTTGAAATGATTTCAAATCTTAAAGTATGCTTTTTGCAAGCATACAAAAAAGATCAATTTTCTAACTTACATTACTGTGAATTTTTAAGAAGGCAAATAAAGTTTCTATTTTTTAGCTTAAAAAACTTAAGATATATGTGAAGTTATAGCTTCAGATATATTATCAAATAGAGTAAATATAGGATGCAAGAAAAAATTAAAGTAGCATTTCGAATGATAGGTATAAAATAAAAAGGAAAATAGATTAGTAAATCTAGACATGTATAATTTGATAGCATGTATTTACAAATACATATATATATATGTAATATATGGAGTGCTGTTCAGAAAATAATTTTCAAATGAAGGTTCCTATGTAAATCATTAGTCTTAGCTCTATTAAAAGTAAGTGATAAGTAATAATTAACACTTTTTAAATGAACAACATGTTATATACTACATTCATTCTGTTTGCAGAAAAATTAAGAAATATTTCATGCTTTGTCAGAGCTACACACCATTTATAAATTCCATGGTCAAGAAAGGAGTTTGAAACAACATTGTTAAAAGGGACAAGAATTTGTGGAATAGTTATATACATGCCTCAAAACACTGGGAACTGTAATTAAGAAACTCATGAAGCTAATAACAAGAATTTCTATAGAGGTAAAAGGAAGGTTTGGTCATAATTGCTTCCAGATGGTTTGAGGGGCTACACGGACCTAACTATAGAAGCACTGGGTTACATGGCTGTGTTAGAATTTTAACAATGTGTTAAGAATTAAATCACCGATTATTTCTTTAGACTTAGGAAAAATTTTCTTTTCAGCACAAACTGGAATCTAGTAAGAAGCTGTCAAGTAAGAATGGAGAGCAGGTCAGACAATTAAATCCTTGAAATGGATGAACACTTGATTGAATTTTCAGTTGTGGGGGGTGGGGTTCTCCCTGAAGATAATGCCTTATATTTTCATCTTAATTTGTTTGATACTGATTCACCAGAATCAGAAATTTAGTGGCATGTAAAGAAACATCAACCATGATGTATACAATCTAGTAACCTTCACTTTTATGTTGAAAATTCAGTGTTTAAATTTAATGGAGCATGTGTTTGAAGAGGAAAAGGGGAGGGGACTGACCAATGAAAAAGCAGTAGGATTTCATTTCTTTTCAACCTTGCTTTCCCTTTCTTTGAATTTTAAAGGGAAGGGGTCAATATGGGGAGAAAAAACAAGGAATCTTATTTTCTGTTCATTGAGTGGACACTGCCACCTGCTAAATGTCTCTGTTCCTCTCCCCCTTTCTCCTATGATCTCTCCTAGCATTGTCGAGTTCATGCCTATGTGTATCCCCATCTTAGATTGACAGGACCTCATATGTGTCTTCTTGAAGAATGCAGTCTTCATGGTTATGAGGGAATGGATGTGTAATGCCGTGCTGATACCAGCCAAGTAATATAATGTGCTGCCGTTAGGAACATTATTCATAGTTGATGAATACATACCTTTTCTAGTGAAACACATACATTTCAGAAAGAAATGCATAGATCATTTGCTGAAGCACATTTATTATAGCAAAATGTGTACCTCAACTAATGAAACACATAGATCATATAGTAAAATGATTATATTTCTATTGAGCAGATTTAACCATTTATGAATGTTTGGGGCCAAACCAGTTTCAGTGAGTAGACTGAAACTGATAGAACTATCTGTCCACTGGGTTTATTTCAAAAATCATTCAAACTTTTCTGATGGCCAAAACCCAAACATTTTTATGCATCTGGGTAGACTCAAGCCACAATTGTAGATGGAAATTAGCAGATTATCTCTATTAATAGTTATATTTATATATTGTCTAACCATGCTGTGCAAGTCCATGAAGAAGTATGTGTTCCATTTGAGCAGAGAGAAGAAAGGGAGTAGAAAGAAAGAGGATTACTGGTTTATTGTTTATCCTCTCAATGTAATTAAGCACATGTATTGTTTTACAATTGAATTCTGGGTCCTGAATACCACATGATACAAATGACCTTTACCTTCAACAACTAATGTGAGGAGAAACTAGAAACAGGTTGTGAGTCAGTGCCCTAAGCCCTCCAGGGTCAGCAATAAACTATCAATTCCCACTATATAAATTTAGTTAGCTCTAGCTTTCTATCGCCCTAAGGAATAGAATGGATCAAACACTTTGTTTATGACTAAAGAATCCCATAGTATGCCCAGTTCTGAACATAACCCTAAGTCAACAGGACTGGGAAATGGATATGAATTTCAGGTTCATGGTTTAGGATGGACATAATTCACATATACACATATTGCACTGAAAAACTTCAGTCATTCACCTGATTTGTATCATTACAGTGGATTGTATGTGCCTGCATCAGCCTCAGTAGTACTGAGAGCCTTTCAAAAGCAAACACTTGCATATTGGGGGCATGAGGATGGGAAAATATTCATATTGCTATGTGCACTGTGTTATGCCTGCCTCTCTCCTGTTCTCTTCTTTTTGGGTTAAGTCAGAGTGAAGGAAGTAAAGAGAACACTTAAAGTCATATTAAGGAAATAATTAGAAATGTGAAGGAAGTAAAGGAATGCTACATACATAAAATCCCAAAAAGCATTTCCTTTTTTTAAAAACTCCACATATTGACTAAGAAATCTTAGTTTTAAATTTATTTGGCTGTCTCCAATCCATTTATGATCAGAACCCATCTCTTCTGCCTCTTCAGCACTTTCTTTCTTTGAAACGAATACTATTATAAAAAATAAATTTTTTGCTTAGTTGGCATTTGTAAAAGTCCATACAAGACTTTACAAGTATTGCTGTGGTCACTTAGCTAGTTATTTTGCTTAAGTTGCGCAAGGAGAATATGTGAGAATATGCTTCCAATCCTTTATCAATCACTGTTTTGATTTGTTTGTTTCTATTGTTTTCTACACTATACCCTCATTCCTTTGACACTTGGGGTGACAAAGACAGAATTGGATAAATCAGAATATTAGGTACAATGTTTGATGTGTTTGTTTTTCACTGAGATACAGGACTTTTCCTTAAGTTATAGAAGCTTATTTAATTATTCAGTGAACCTTCCAGTGAACCTAGGATTTCACTATATAATTTATGTTTCCTGATACAATTCAACAGTATAATCCTATGATTTATGTGCTTCATTTATAATTTGACCATTTCAGTATAATGCATGTTTTTCTACATGATTTATGTACTTTATCCCATAATGTATGTGTTTCGCCATATGATATATGTATTCATCAGCTATGTATTATGCCCCTGATGGCACTTTCCTACAAAGGAAGGTAGAATACTCTAGCCTTAGAGCAAGTCCTGAGGTTAATTGCAATCAATTTACTTTCCATGAAATTACACTTTTCATCTTCCCAATGCTATGAAATGAGCATGCTTAACATGGCATCAGCGGGGAAGCAAATATGCTACAATTGTTTTTTATTTTCGGTGAACATATATACATATACGTGTATATATGTATACAAATATATTACTGCATAAACATATATGTGTGTATGTATGCGTGTATGTGTATAGATGTAAATATGCATATAAATGTACACTTGGATACATATATATGTAAATAACAACAAAATTCCAGTGAGGTCAGAGTTTTTTCCTTCTTTGGTTTGCATTAAAAATTTTTTAAGGATAATTTACTACCACCTTTCTGCTTTAGTTTACTTTTAGGTAAAGGGTGTACCAGTACTTCACAAAGATTACAACAAATCCATCCTGATCTTCAATGAGAACTTTTGAAAAAAATAATTACTTAAGAAGTAAGAAGAAATACCTGAAGGAAAACTTTGTGTATATCAGTTAGTAGAAATCCCCACCATATTTCTTGAAATTCTAGTCTGCATCATAATGTCTTTCTTGACAAGTGTCTGGAAATGTGGGCAAAAATCCAAGCTTTACACATTGGAGAAAGAGTCTTGTGGCCTGGATTAACTAGATTGGCAGTTTATATTGATTACTTCTTAACTGTAGCTCAAGCTTAAGTATTTAATTATCAAAGCTATTCTGTTTAGCTCTTGAGTTTGTTTTTTTTTTTTCATAATATTTATTTATATAACCCAAAGTATTAATCTTAAATTTGAAATATTGGTATTAATTGCTGTGATGCACAAACTCTGTTTTTGATTCAGTAAAGAGGCTTCAATTCTTTGTTTTTAGTTGGACATTACAGAGGAAGTAATTGTAGGGGAAGAGATAAACAAAGAGGAATCTATAGTATTATGTTTTCTCAATAGGTTTGGAAAGTTTTGCATATGCTTTTATAAATATTTCACCAATCCATGTGAGCAACAGTAAAGATGTATACAAATGTAAACATTTACCTCTCAAACTTCTATCTACTAAAAACCATAATAAAAACATATTCAATAGGATGGTTACATGAAATTTTTTGGCTTCAAAGGTCCAAAGATCGAAATTATCTCATATTATATTTTATCCAATCCAATGTTACTGTCAAAACCCTAATTACCAATAACTAATTACCAAATTAGTAATCCCACTGCAAATGTCACTATTGCTTCCTAAAACTCAAAAGGAAAAATGAGGTTTTTATATTCTTTTTATTTGAATCTGTTCCATTTCACACATGTTCCCAATTTGAACTTTAAGCATCAAAATCTTAAATTGGAGGAAAACTAGATAATTGCTATTATGGTATATATGAATACGTTCAAAGCAAAGATGAGATTTTTTTGGCTACAAACATATAAATGAAAAAAAAAAAAGGACATACCATTACTAACCAACTTTTCCCCTTATTTTTAACTAGGGAACTGGCTTTAAAAAAGAGTCACTAATCACTCCTTAGTGAAATATCCTTCTGAAATATTGGTTTTTCTCAGTCCAGCTGGATTGATTTCAACACAGGATTTCATCACATCTAACTGCCAGCAGTTTTCTTAAAAATGGTATCTGTCTGGTTGGGGTTATTAACTTGGGAAGAAAGCATATTTTCATTATTTGCATCCATTATTGTTCTATTATTATTCATACAGCTTTTTAAAAGTACAATGACCATTGCCTACCTGTGAGTTAATCCTAAATATTATCCACAAAGCAAAATGATATTAGAAACTCAAATATAGAAACATATTTCTTGTTGCTCTGCATTCTACTCTTAGTATGGAAGTAATGAGCATTTTTTAAAATTTTGTTTTGGTGTTGGGGATCCATTCATTACACCTTTTAAATTTGTTCTGTATAAAATAAAAAAGAAGAAACAATCTGAAAGTTAGGGTGACATGGATTCAAGTCCTACCTCTGAAATACACTGGCTCTTTGATCCCAAGCAAGGTATTTAACCTCTCAGTATTCTGGAGAATTCTCTAAGACAATAGCAGATAAAATTTAAAAAAAAATGTTCCAATTGGCATTGGAATTGGCTGAAGGAATCATTTCTCCAGAATTACAAATTCAGGTCCTATATATGTGTTACAAAATAAATCAGGATAGACTCGCCATAGTTTTTTAATCAAAATAAGAGGTTTAGAGTTTTTGTTTAATGTAATATCATGATAAAAAAAAAAGATTTAGAATGCCCAAACTCTGACTCTCTCTTGCTTTCCCTTCTACACTATTCATTTATTTTTCAAGTTCATGGAATTTCACTCCTTTTTCTATCAGTATTCCAAACACTTTTCTCCAATGACACTAATAAAATTTGAAAAATCATGGTTTTCTGATAGATCAAAAAAACTATTAAATTAATCATTGATTATAAAGAGCAAACAAAACCTAAACCAGAAAAATATTCTAACTAACGTTATTTACCATTCTCAAGAACCACAGTATCCAAATGAAAGCAGGATTTTCTATAATTACAAGGCTAACTAGATTTTCTTATTTACATATAGATACAAAGATGATCTAGAATCCTCTATATGCAGATGACATTGTGGTGATTGCATCAACCAGAGAAATTTTCCCAGGCTTCTCAAATAATATTTCCAAAATTACAGAAAAATATTTGGCCTAACCATCCACATAGGAAAAAAGAAGTGGATGATGTATATCTATTTTGCAGACTTTGATATGCAGTTAGATGGTTATGACATAGGGCTAATCACACATATCTATCTTTGACAATCATTCCAAATGGATAATGGATTGTTCATAGAATTGAAAAGATAACAGAGAGCAGGTTAGAGTGTATTTGGGAAATTTCATAGTGTCTTTATTTAATGACACCAAACTTCTTCCTGAAAAAAGACCATTCTTTTAACACTGACATTCCTCCACTTATATTATATGACTGTGAAATTGGAAAGCTACTATGGCAGAAAGCTAAAAGTTTTAGGTCATCCAAAGGACAAAAGAAAGATGAATGAAAAATGTCAGTTGGCTATAAGATATTGCCAACAAAGAATTACATAGAAGTGTTGTACAAATCAGAAGAACAATGTGTTCTCTACAAAAATCTTCTTTTTCAAGTTCAAGTCAGCCCCATTTTGTTCTGTACGCTTGTCTGAAACATTGAAAGGTCCAGGTCATATAGTCAGTTGTTTTTGTTCTTTGTCTCGCATTTTTTTTAATAAATGACATAACTGATTAATGTCTTGACTTACAAGTGAATTGGAGTTAAGTGAGACAGAGTTAAAGTCATCAGTCTCTCTTCTAGAGTCATCAAACTCCAGTGACAAGATAAAATTTAAGTTGATTAGCTCAGGATATATTCAAAAGCAAAATTTCAATACTTGTCTTTTTTACTCAGAAACACATTCTAACTCTATGCACTTTTCTTATCTTTTCCCTCCATCTTTAAAATTTGTGAATATTAAGATAATGTCTGCTCTAGGAGGTAGGCAATTAAGTGGATGGAGAGTAAGGTCTGGAGTCAGGAAACTCTAAGTTCAAATTTGGCTTTATATACTTACTTACTAGCTTAGTAACCATGGGGAAAGTCACTTAATCATGTTTGCTTACATTTCCTCATGTATAAAATGAGCTGGAGAATGAAATTACAAACTACTCCAGAAACTTTGTCAGGAAGATACTTCTGAAAAACAACTAAATGACAAGAAAAGGATATAACATTGTTTAATTCTTTCTAATATCCTTATCCAGGTTGCTCTAATATATATATATATATATATATATATATAATTTTGAAAATTTATAAATTATGTAATTAAAAATTATTTTAAAAATTATATTGATGGGACAATAAAAAGATAGTTTGCTTATTATTGATTTTTCTTGGTAGATTTGGTTTTAATAGTAATAAGCCCTTTGAAAATTTCCCAAGTCTTTGATATCTTTTCTTACAAATATCTTGAAAACTAATCCCTCAATACACTCAAATGTCACCTCCATCAGAGACTTCTTTAATGTATACATGATCTAATCCAGTTGTTCTTCCTGTCTGTGATTTATTTAGTTTTATTTCAACCTTCTTCTCACAACACATCAGACACTGTGATGTTAGGGTCCAAATGTGATAATTCAAGGCATTGATACAGAAAGCTTTGCTTTGACTGATCTGTTTGTACACCTTTATTGTTGTTCTCAAAAAAGCTTGTTATAGTTGAAAGAATGCTAGATTCTGAATCAAAAAAACTTGACTTCAAATCTCTACTCTGACTTATCAACCAATATTGGACAAACCATTATTTCTCATCTATAAACTGAGGGGGTTAGACTAGATTGCCTCTGAAAACCTTTCTTTTTTTTCAATGGATGATCCTATGATCCTTCAAATTGTATATATTCATGGCATTATCTTTTTCAGTTTTCTTTAAAGCTTTCTCAAACTCATTTTTCTTTCTTTCATAACTTCTTCATATTTTATGATATATTATATTTAATCTTCTGATAAAGAATTAGAAATTAGACTTTTGACTTCATTTGGTATAATGAAAATCCTCAGAAAGGAAAATTTCTCTCTCTCCCTCTCCTCTCTTTTCCTCTCTTCTCTCTCTGTCTCCCTCGTCTCTCTTTCTGTGTCTATCTGTCAATCTGTATCTGCTTCTGTCTGTCTATATTTCTCCTTTAAATTTGTCCATCCTCAGATGCTTACAAGGTGCATGATTTTGGGTAAATCACTTAACTCTGCCTCAATTCCTCATCTGTAAAATGAACTAGAAAATGAAATCACAAACCATGAAGCACAGCCAGGATGGCAGAGTAAAGATGCGAACTTACTGGGGCTCTTGTAATGGGCTGAAACTGACCAGATGCACTTGGACAGCCCAGTGCTTAAGGCTAATTACTTATTGGACAATAACTCTATTACCATATGCTTGGGAAATGGCCCGCCCCACTATTCTGTGCTGGCTTGATCTGTTGGTATATAGAGAGATTGGGAGGAGGGATCAGAGGGTGGAGTAAGACAAGTGAGTGTGACTCCTGAGGGAGTGAGGAAGAGGAGATTCCCGTGTCCATTCCTTTCATTTCAACCAAGAATAAAGGCCAAGGATTTTTGCTTATCCTGACTCCGGCTGATTCTAAAGTATCCAGGGTGTTAATTTGCTCCCCACAGTCTCTCAATTTTTTTTTTCCAAACAGCTTTAAAATAATGTCTCAAAATGAATTCTGGAGTGTCAGAATTAGCAAAAAGGACAAGGTAAAGTAATTTTCCAGTCCAAAACAATTTAGAAGACTGACAACAAAAATCTGTCTTACTGGGGTTAAAATGGAATACAGTTCAGCACAGACAAAACACCAATAAGTTAGCAGCAGGTCTCAGAAGATGACTGAATTGGCACTTGGACAACTCATCCGAAGGAGATTGCATGGGACCTTTTGTGCGCTGGATGCAGTCACTCTGATACGCTGTCACAGTCTCAGGACAAGGAATAACACCAGCACACTAAAGGATGCAGCCACAGGGAAATGCTGCTTTGATCACAAGTCTAGAACAAAAAAAAGAGTACATGTAGTTGCTCACTGATCAAAGCATAGGCCAGGAGGAGAGCAGTTGCCACACCTCTCCTTAGATCCTATCACTTTGGAAAAAATGAAAACCTACCAACCCCAGGAACTAAATCTGAAAACAGCAGTACAAAAAATCTGAAATTTGACATAGTGCTACTTATAGTTTGGGAGGAAAACTCAACTTCAGCATAAAGTTAAAAGTCAAGAAATATACTGATAAAATAAGAAACAGCAACAAGTGTTTTATTTCTATTGCCATTTGAGGAAGGACAAGTTTAAAGGAGAAATACAGACAGACAGAGAGGCACAGATAGAGGGACAAGAGAGATAGAGACAGAAAGAGAGAGACAAGAGAGACAGGGAAAAGCGGGGAGGGAGAGGGAGAGAAGGAAACAATAAAGGGGAAATTAGGATGGAGGGAAATAACTTACTAATCATATCTGTGAAAAATATTTTGTACCATGTTTCTCTGAAAAAGACCTCATTTCTCAAATATAGAGAGAACAAAATCAAATTTATAAAAATACAAATAATTTTTCAATTGATAAGTGGTCAAAGGATATGAGCAGTTTTCAGATGAAAAAAATTAAAGCTACCTATGTTCAAATAAAAAAATACTGTTCTTACTAATACTCACTACTGATTAGAGAAATGTAAATTAAAACAACTCTGAGGTACCACCTCATAATTATCAGATTGGCTAATATGCAGAAAAGGAAAATTATAAATATTGAAGGGGAAAATTGGGATACTAAACCATTGTTATTGGAGTTATGAATAATGCTTGTGTAACACAATGTGGAATTATGCCCAAAGGACTATAAAACTATGCATATTCTTTAACACTGCAATTAGGTCTGTCTCCCGAAGAATTTTTTTAAAAGTTGGAGTGGAGACATACATAAAAACAATATGTAGCAGCATTTTTCTATGTGATGGCAAAGAATTGCAAATTAAGAGGATAGCTCCTTATTGGGGTATGATTGAACAAGTTGTGGTATATGAATTTGATAGAATAATGTTGTACTATGAGAAATTATGAGCACTATTTTTTCTTCTTTTTTATTAAAGCTTTTTATTTACAAAACATATGCATGGGTAATTTTTCAACATTGACCCTTGCAAAATTTTTCCCTGTTTCAAATTTTCCCCTCCTTCCCCCGACCCCCTCCCCTAGATGGCAGGTAGTCTAATACATGTTAAATATGCTAAAATATATGTTAAATCCTGCTGGGAACAGGATAACAAGTGTCTGTAGTAATCTTATCAATGTGTACCCTGCATGCAATGCTGCATTTGTGTAAACAAGTATGTGCAAAAACAAATCTTGTGCAAACCTGACCTTGTGATCTGTAGTTGGTTAGTTCTCAGTCATCACACTCTTGGGAATGGATGTTTAGATCCTCGGGTGTATGTTTTTTCCTGGCTGACTAAAGGTCTGGATTACGTTCTGTTGACATGTCAGCTCAGGCATTGAGCATGCACCAGACCGAGTTAACCTCCATCATCACAAGGGTTGGGCTCTGAGATACACAAGCTATACTCATACTTGTTGCTGGGTCATGTGGGCAGGGGCAAAAGAGAGTGATATAAATACAGGACTGTACAGAGACAGAGAGAAGGCAGAAGCAAACAGGAGAAGTAGACAGGATGAAGTAACCAAGCAATAAAGCTTCTTAACTGCATAGTGGTGTCTGTCTACTCTGTTGGATCCGGAGACGTCCAAAGGTTGTAGAGGTGACAATATCTGTTAGGTAAGTGCTCAAACCTCCACTGGTGTCAGCAGGTCTGTACCAGCTAAGGAACCCAACAAAATCCAATATATAGATATAGATATAGATATAGATATAGATATATAGATATATAGATAGATATTTATACAGTTATCTTGCTGTACAAGAAAAATTGGATCAAGAAGGATTAAAAAAAAATCCTGAGAAAGAAAACAAAATGCAAGCAAACAACAAGAAAAAAGTGAAAATGCTATGTTGTGGTCCACACTCAGTTCCCACAGTCCTCTCTCTGGAAGTAGATGGCTCTTTTCATCATTGAACAATTAGAACTGGTTTGAATCATCTTATTGTTGAAGAGAGCTACTTCCACCAGAATTGATCACCGTATAGTATTGTTGTTTCTGTGTATACCACTCTCCTGGCTCTGCTCATTTCACTTAATTAGTTCATGTAAATCTCTCTAGGTGTCTCTGAAATCATCCTGTTGATCGTTTCTTACAGAGCAATAACATTTCATAACATTGATATACCACAATTTATTTAGCCCTTCTCCAATTGATGGGCAACCATTCAGTTTCCATTTTCTTGCCACTATAAAAAGGGCTGCCACAAGAGCACTATGCTTTCATAAAAACTTGGAAAGGCTTACATCAACTGATACAAAATGAAGTAGGCAGAATCAGGGGAACAATGAAGACAGTAACAACAATTCTGTATGATGATCAATTGTGAATGCTTTAGCTATTCTCAGCAATACAAAGATCCAAGTTTGAAGGACTTGTGAAAACTGTTATCCATTTACAGAGAAAGAACTGATGCATTCTGAGTGTAAATTGAAGCATAGAATTTTTTTCCTACCTTCTTTTTTCTTGATTTTTTGGTCTGTGTTTTCTTTCACAATAAACTAATATGAATTTTTTTTCATTACTACAGTGTATAATTTCTATAAAATTGCTTGCATTCTCAAAGAAGGATAGGAGAGATTTTAAAACTCAAAAAAAGGAATGTCAAAAAATTACATAAAATTGGAAAGAACTTTTAAAGAAATGTCAACCACTCCAATATCTTTACCAAGATAACTCCAAATCAGGTCACAAAGTGATGGACATGAATGAAACAACAGGTGTCCCTGACACCTTATTAGTGGATCAGGTCAGAACTATTTTCAAAATAATATTAAAATATATTAATTTCTAATAAGGTAAACATTAATGGATAGAATCACATTAAGACAAACTCGTAAAGGAGTCCTAAGACTAAAAGGTTTGGGAAAAACTTTTAAGATATATTTTAATGCTATCACAATTCCATTTTAATTTTTTTCATGATTCAGATCAGAACTCCTTGCAAATCTTCTCAGTCCTTGAACTTCTTGATAATATATATCTATGAATCCTCCATCAAGCATCTCATTCTTATTGGGAAAAGAGAACTTCACTTAGGTGGTAGCTTTTGATCTTGAACTTGAAAAAATTATTAGAACCAGAAGTTAGAAAGACTTACATGGGCAAAAGCAAGGAAACTAAGGGATATGTTACTAGTATAAATTGCCATATAATCTAGGATGGGAATGTTAAATTAAGAGTAGAAAATAAGGCTTGACCATACTATGAAAGGCCTTGAAGCATTTGGACATTATAGGCCCATGGTCTCCAAATACTTTTCATTACATACCTTTAAGGTTAAAAAAGTGAGCATTTTCACATAAAATTTACACACACACACACACACACACACACACACATTTATAAATTGTATGTGCTGGACTGTCCCTAAATGGAGTGGGCTGCCAGAGCCATACCTACCAGTCTTCAATGCCCCACCAGATACACACAGAGAGGCAAGCCAATTGGGAGGTGCAGTCTGTCTTCATTTAGTCATCATATCAGTAGAGGTAGCAGGAAGCAAGAGCGTGAGTTCTGCTCAGAGCTATCTATTTATGCTTCCTCTCCTTCCAGATTACCTGTGCCCAGCCCACTCAGCACTGTCATAGATGGGGCCAAAGGAAGAAGCAATAGGAATTGAGTTGCACCCATGGAGATCTATCAAGAGTACATGCCCCTTGCCACCTCCAGAAACCTATAAAGTTCCTATAACTCCTTCAAAGTACAACCTTTCACCTCAGGGCCATTCCCTGTAATATTCTTCTCTAAAATGTAATGTTCTCTGGGAGCAGGTTTCTTGGAAGGCTTTTGAGGGCAGCCTTAGTTTCAGTTCAGTAATCACCAGTGCAGCCAGGGATTAAAGTCCAAATCCTTTATTATCTCCTTCAAAGTCTTGTCTCCTTCACTTGGGGCTCAGCTAGTTTTCTGGAGGCCTTCCAGATCTTGGTTTTAGTGTTCTCCATAGGACAGCCTACCACCACTTCTCTGTCTTCCTTAGTTCTGCCCAACTGCCTTCTCTGGCTTCTGAATCTCCTGGACTGCCTTCTTTAGCTTCTGAATCTCCTGGACTATCCAAAGGTTTGTGCTTGAGCCTCCAGCCACAACAAAGGTAGAAGATGGAATGAATCTGTCTCGGCCTCCAAGAGCTTCTAGTGTGCTTGTCCTTTCTGGCCCTGCCAGCTCTTCCTTATATGTTCCACACTGAGTATACACCAATCATTATATCACTAGGAAACCATTATTTGTTGTAGGATTAAATCAATGCTAAACTAGATTTAACCACTGTCTCCTCAATTCCACTTACTTAACACCTTGTTTCAAGTTCTGGCCCATAACAATTCCCCTTTTACTTCCCTGGGTCTCACCCTGCTCAAGTTGATGTGGCATATAAGCTACACGGCTTATCTTGGAGAGAGAAAGGTCTCTAGTTCCTAATAATTGTATATACATATTACTGTACTCAATTTTTTTTGTTTTTTACACAAATATAAAAATTTTAAAAGCTCACAATAATTTCATCCTAGGGAGTCACTGAAATTTATTGCATGTGGGAAGGGGAATAAAATGATCAGAACTATATTTAAATACACACACATATTCAATTTAACAGCTATAAGAAATGTAGAATGAAGTGGGAGAATACTTGAGATAAGAGAGACTAATTAGACTGAAACATCGCACCAAGATTGTGAACCTAGGGGATCAAAAGGATGGTACTTCTTTTGATAGTAGTAGGGAACTTTGGAAAAGGGTTGGGTTTAGAAGAAAAGATGATGTAAGAAAGTCTATGATTCAGAGTAACTCATTGATTTATGCCAAGCATCTGTATTTCACATATACTGTTTGTTTCACTCCAAATAAAAAGTGGGGTGATGCTCTTGCTGGTAACTAATTTCTCTATGCTATCCTAGGAATACTTGTTACATCTATAAAATTATAGGTTGGGAGAAAGGGACAAGAATTTTATAATAGGATATGTACAGGTTTTAGCTTCCCTTAAGGAGCCAACAGACTCAAAATGAGAGAAATTGATTAGCATAGAATTGGAACAAAATAGGGGAAGATTGGAGGATACAAATATGGGTCAATTATATTGAAGAAAAGTCCCATTACTGGCTATCATGGAAAGGGGTTGGATTTGACCCATTGTCCTACCCTCCAAATTGTTAATCACATCCCCAAATGTTGGGGTCAGTTTTTGGCCTCCGATTTGGAAAATGTAGGAAGCCAATGAAAATTGAACATGTAAATATCATGTGCAGAAAAATTAACAAGTTCATGGTACAAAATTGACTGAAGACAAAGAAACTAGGTTTGGAGACCAGGGGAATAAGTTATTCCACTCTTTTTTGTTGGAACTAAAAGTTAGAAAAAATGAAAAAATTGATGGAATTAATTTCTTGTACTTGATAAAAAAAATAAAAAAGTTTGGCCATAACTTGGAAGGCTAGACTAAGGAAAATTAGTTGTAATCAACATTTGAGTCACAAGAAATCTTGCCACTATTTCAAATAAGAATATTTATTAATAAGGAATACCATCATTATCATTGTCATCAATCTATCCCTATCAGGTAAAATCTGGGTGCTACAAATGGCTATATAGAATTATTAAATTGTTAGCAGAATAAACATTTGGAGCTTCTGCCACTAAAATAATTGTGTCAGAAATTTAACCCATGTGCCTTTATCAGTATATTATTAACTTCCAGAATGCAAAGTATAACTAGTATTAGTTATAATACTAGTTATAACTAGTATAAACTAGTATAACTAGCAATGATAACGAAGATGTTCCATATCTTTTTGGAGATAGAGTTTAAGATTTTCCTTCATATAATGAGATTGACTTTGTTCTCTTTTTTAAAAGTTTTAATGTTGTCTTTTGATTGCACAATATTAATACTTCTAATTTGATCTCTTTCTTCTCTGCCTTCCCAGAGAAGCATTCCCAGGACCAATGAAAATGCAAACCAATGTATCAACTGTTTTTGCCAGAATGTGCAAAGTCCCATAACAAATCCCATACCTCTGAAAATGTTTTCATCCTTGTTTTAAAATGATGTTTTTAGTTATATTATATGTAATGTCCATTGTATAGTTTTAAATTTCTATAAATCTATTAGGTAACTACTTTGGATGGAGCTCTTTATTAGGTGTAATGAAACAATAATTACATAAGAATCGCAGGTTCTCAGAAATTGTAAGGAGCCTCAAAGGCTACCCAGTCCAGCACCTCCTTTCTATAACATTGTAAACTAAGATCACTCACTAAATTTTTATAGCTATCCAGTGAAGGAGAACTCAATGTCACTCAATGGTAGTTGCTTGACAAGCCATGTGCATTGAATTCTGGAGCAATATGTTGTGGCCAATCCCCACGGTTTGCATAAGAGACCACAAAAATTAACTTTTAAAACTGATCAGGGAACAGGCACTAGAAGTGGGTTGGGTATAGGCATACTCTCATAACTGTTTCTTGGAATGTCCACAATTAAAAGAAAGGAACATTTCACCTTTTAAGTGGGCATTTTTGGCCATCTATTGTCTGGGTCCAACCTATCTTTCTGGTATTATTGCCTAAAATAATCCAAACATTTTAATCATGAGTACTCCTATCCCAAAAGCTCCATTGTGCTTTCTAATTTATTTTCCTTTCCTTTCCTTTATAGCCAAAATGTTATCTCTAGTTTTCCATCTGACCTTTGGAATACAGCTCAAACATCATATTGTCAAACATCACCTACTCTCTCCACTTCATATAGGCAAAAAAGCATTGTATTTGAAGGCAGAGGACTTAAGCTAATGTTATTCTATGAGTTATGTGTGCATAACCATAAGCAAATCACATAATTTCTTGGTGCTTCAATTCAATAATTCATAAAATTAAAATAAAAGGACGAGGAAAAAGCTAACCTAGGATACTAATTCTAGGAGCCAAAATGGTAAGCAGTGAATCTCTATAACTCTCCCTTGTTCACCTCTGGGCAATGATAAAATACCCCCTAAAAAGCAGAAACAGTAAGAAGACAGAGTGAATCAGCAGATCTTGCTGCATAAGAAAAACCAGATCAAAAGAGGAAAAATGAGAAGGTTAAAAAACAACACAAGCAAACAAACACCAGGAACAAAAAAAGAAAACACTATGTTTTGATCCATATTTAGTCTTCATAGTTCTCTCTCTAGATGCAGATAGCTTTTGCTATAAAAGTCTACTGGAATTGCCTAGAATCAATTCATTGCTGAAAAGAACCAAATCCATCACAGTTGATCTTCACAGACCTTTTTGCTGCTGTTTACAGTGGTCTCTTGGTTCTGCTCACTTCATTTAGCATCACTTCATGAAAGTCTTTCCAGGTTTTCTGAAGTCAGTCTGCTCATCATTTCTTACAGAATAATAATATTACATTAATTTCATATGCCATGACTTAATCAGCCATTACCCAAATGATGAGCATTCACTCAATTTTGAGTTCTTTGTCACAATAAGAAGGGCTAGACATATTATTATTGTTTTTAACTCTAAAAAACAGAATAGGAAAAAACAAAAACATAAAATGAATACAAAACAAAAGATAAATTTGCAGGGAGAGCCTGATGTAAACTGTGTCCCCTTTGGGAGGAAAGGTGTTCCTGACTCTCAAACCTTCCTGGGCTCTAGGAGGGGCATACCCTTCCCAGACAACTCCCAAAATAAGTACTCTCATTCAATTTTGAACTGAATTGCACTGAAAATCAGTTTCTCAGATTCATCTGGAGATTGACCTCCAGTTCAGGGCCAAAAATCAAAGAAGCCCCAGACCTCAGGAGGCTAATAAAAGACGATTCTGAACCCTGAAGCTTTGCTAAATGCTCTTCCAGACTTAGGCCACTGGGTTTTTTCTCAGTGTAAACCTTTGCTAATTCCTAACAGGAGTTTGCCAACTAAGAAACCTGTTTTCTTAGCATAAATAAACCCATTCCTTGCCACAAACCTCCTACCTGTATTTATTGGGGTTTGTGAATTCTTTCATAAAACCTACCATCAGCCAAAGGGGATCCCATTGCTGTTAGGGGATGTCTTACCCTCAATTCTCATACCCCAACTCATGAGTTTCCATATTTTCCTTACTTCCATGTAAATTTTTTTTATTATTTTCTTTGCATCTTTTTACTTAACCCCCCGTCATCCCCTCCACCTCTCCCAAGCAGAATATAGTTAAGAGGATGTATTGATATATACATATATAAATAATATATATAGATAACAATGTATACACAGCTATACACTGACATATATATATACATATCCTATTCCTCTCCTCCCCTCCCCCCATATATCTTTCCTATCCCTGGTAACTCTGCTTTAATTCTACTCCTTAACTTACCTTATAATTACTTAACCTCCTCCCCCCACCCATGGATTCCTCCCTTATCTTCTTCAGATACACTTTGCTTCCTTGTCCACTCATCCCTCTCCTCTTATTTCTTTACAGATTTTGGAAGGTGCTACACCCTTCAGTGTATATATGTAGTGTTGCCTATTTAACCCATTCCTGATGGGAATAGGTTTGCAGAATTACAGGCCTCTTCTCCCCTCTAATGCTTCTGTGTCTATTTTCCCTCTGCACCTCATTTGTATAACATAATTATTATTTTTCCCTAAACTCTACCCCAATCTATCTTTTGAGCCACCCCACTGGTAATGTCAATTTTAAACATGAGGTATACTTTTCCTATGTAAAAAAA